>NW_007744199.1:0-429 GCF_000696425.1 Galeopterus variegatus
TTTTGGGTAATTTATCTTTTAAAAAAATATGTGTAGTTGCTTTTATATATTTAACAAATAAACCATTTGTGACATGTTCTGTATGAATCCTTTCAGTTTGTCAATTGTCTTTTAACTTGTTTAACAAAGGTTTTCTTGTCATGCACAAATTACTGATGTTTATGTTGTCTTTCTTATGATATCTGAGGCTTCTCTCATGCTTTTAAGGTATATTCCCTTCTCTCAGATTTGATTTTTTAAAACTGGCCTATGTATTTTCTAGAAATATTATGCTTTGTTTGTTTGTTTTTATGTTTACACCTTTGGTCCACCTGAAATTTTTTTGGGGGGGGATCTGGGGAAGGGATGGAATTTTTTTTTTTAATTTTAGGAGTTCAGTAGAGATCCTGATTTTTTTCTAGAAGGTTACACAGTTGTCCCAGAACATTT
>NW_007744199.1:3284-4363 GCF_000696425.1 Galeopterus variegatus
CCAGCTCCTAATTTTTGTCTTCCCTTTTTAAAAGATGAACTCAGCAAAATAGAGAAAAGTCTTCAGAACCAAAATCTATTAGAGAACACTCTGTAAACAAACCCTAAAACACAAGAAACCTTATTTTGATGAATAACTCTGCCCCAGGCTGGGTGTGCAGACAAAAGACAAGAAAATCCTTTTTTTTTTTCCATCTTAAATGCAGCAGTGGAGGTTATATTTTCTTTAATCCCTGAAAAGAAGGGATCTGCAAGCCTATGATTTCTAAACAATGCTGGACTTAATCTCTGCCGTTATCTAGAAACACGGCAAAAACAATCTGTGTTCCAGTTACCTTCTGACAGTAAGAAGATGTTTCTGAATATTGATTTATGGGATCCCAGATAACATTTGTATAATCATTTTGTTTAAGATTTTTAGGTTTCTATTTTTCCTAGTTCTTTATTTTGTATACACAGGATTTAATGGTCTAGTGACTGTGAAAATGGGCCGTGATTCCAACTGCACGAAATTGGGGAACCAAATCCTTTAAAATGAATTGTCTGAGCAAAAGACATTGTACTTCTCTGCCTTTTCCAACAAGTTCAAAGCAGACTTTACACATGATCATTCACAGTGACCTGAGAAGGTTGGCAAACCTGCACTGATGGTGTGAGTCGACCAGTTTCTGTGTAACTCTTGAAGGTTGCTGCCGCTACCCTGAGATGGCTTGAGGACACTTTGAGGCTTTAATAGAGCAGTGGTCTTGAGAATAAAGAAGGTTGTGTGGTCAGCTTATCTGATTAGAGAGTTGCACTATGAGATCAAGACTTTGCAGCGCGGTAGAGTGCAAATCGAAGGGGGGCCCCGGCTGGGTGTGGCTTGAACCTTGAAGAACTGATTCTTTGAGGGTTTTCTACCACTTTGACTCAGCCTCAACCCTAGCTGAACCACCATCTGGCTGATAGCCACAGGGAGAACTGAGAGAAAGTAGGGATTGATCAGCTCTAACCCTAGCTATCCTTTGCTCAGATACAAACCAAACCAAACACCGATGTATGGTCATCGAGTGAAATCATGTCCCTACCTAACGTGTGTCC
>NW_007744199.1:4859-7181 GCF_000696425.1 Galeopterus variegatus
CAATTCAAACACTAGTGATCAATAGCAAAAGCTGTCCTCTTCGGCTTTACCACAAATTGTGGACTAGGGAAGCCTCACAACGTCTCGAAACCCTCCCAGCTAGTTCTGGAAATTCCCAGGGATCATTTTGCACATGCTCGTAAGAAGCCCTTCTGGCTCCCCAAACACCCTTGCGGATCTGCAGTACCAACGGTGACAAGCTCACTGCACTCTTTAGTGGCTGCTTGGCTGGGTCCCCCAGGCCACTGACTTTCAGGTTATCACTGGGATGTGCCGTAGCACTCCCCACAAATGGCTGCCACTTCATTCCACACTCTCGGCAGCCTCTCAGTGCAATAACTGGACGACACTGAGGTAGAGGAAACATCCTGTGTCCCTACAGCTATTATCCTCCACTCCTAGGCTGCCTTTTAAGGGTCGTCTTCTAGTCTTCCTTCTCAAGTCTATGAGGGGCTTAAGCAGCCACTCATACCTCCTGGCTTCTCCAAACATATTGGAAGACCATGTTCTGTGGCCCAAATCTGTACAGCTCTAGCCGGGGATGATTTCCTTCTCATAAGTCATTCACTCCTCAGGCAAATAAAACCCGTGAGAGCCCACCTTGTTACTGCCTCCCCACCCTATGCCCTGACACGTCTACATTTACAATGGATGTATGGCTTCTGGACACCTTGGTTTCACAGGTGGAAGACTCGGAGTAATTACCTTTTTTTTTTTTTTTTGGAATAATTTAATGTGAAGTGGATTAAGGCAGGATTTAGAACCTTTAAGTGGGATAGTACTTCTTCAGATGGGTGTGACCCCAAAGGATGGATTCAGTGGATGGAGTTTTCCACTAGGATAGCCCCTCTGGGGGGGACGCAGCTTGCTGAGACTGGGAAGGATGGACAACACACAAGCACAGCTCCAGGGCTCTGTCCCCACATACAGAAAAGGAGCGTATTTAACACCCTCCCCTCCACCTGCCAACATTAGAATGTCCTCAGAGGCAGGCCAACCCCGTCTCTTTCTGTACATTTAGGATTCCACTCAGCTCCCTGAGCTACATGTGCCCTCTTCCTGTGATTTTGCAAAATGCAGCCTTGCAAAAAATTATTCCATCACACATGGAATTTGACATCACAGAGGGTGCCACCACATTGGATTGGACATTGACCACCTGGATGCAGATAGTTACCCAAAGAAACTGCAATGGTCTTTTCCTTGCCTTGCCCCTTTTCTCACATTTTTTCTCTGTTCTCTTTAAAACTCTAACCAAATGCTCTCCACATGCGCGCATGCATATAGATACACATNGATATCTGAGGCTTCTCTCATGCTTTTAAGGTATATTCCCTTCTCTCAGATTTGATTTTTTTAAAGTGGCCTATGTATTTTCTAGAATATTATGCTTTGTTTGTTTGTTTGTTCGTTTCTTTTTATGTTTACACCTTTGGTCCACCTGAAATTTTGGGGGGGGTGATGGGGGAAGGGATGGAATTTTTTTTTTTAATTTAAGGAGTTCAGTAGAGATCCTGATTTTTTTCTAGAAGGTTACACAGTTGTCCCAGAACATTTATTGAATCATCCATCATTTTTCCATGGACATAAAATACCTGCTATATCATATGCAAAATTTCTATAAATACTTGGGTTTATAAATACTTGGATGCCCTGAGCCAACATGGAAGAAGTCTGGCNCATGTCACATACACAACCACATATCACATACACACCACACAGATATACACACCCTGTATACCCACACCAACCATACACACACCATACATACGTATGTACCACTAACGCACAAATATATACCACAACCACATGCATACCACGTGCACACAAACACACAGATACACAGTGCACACGTAGAAGTACATACACACATCACATATGCATAACCACATATTACACACAGGCACCACGAAAATACACATATACACATCACATGTACACACACACCATGGGCACACACACTTTCTTCCTTGATTCCCAGTTCTCACTCTGTTCCCTTACCTTTCCTGACTGGCATGAAGGACCAAATCTGTCCAAGCATTGCTGAAGTGGAAATGTTTAGTTCCTTTGGTGGCTGTGACAAAGGCATCATCAGGTGGGAAGCAGGTGCTGCAGTGGATGTTCCACTGAGTGTTTCTCTCTAAATATGACCTCTTTTGTTCAGGGAAGCTTCCAGTGCACTCCCAGAGCTCCATAACAGTATAGCTGAGCAAATGCCCACACTTGGACAATGTGTGGTCCATAAGTACTAAATGTCAAAGCTAACAGAAAACCCTAAGTATGGGTCTATTCAGAGATTATCTGGGTTGACAGTGAGTAATT
>NW_007744199.1:8646-10582 GCF_000696425.1 Galeopterus variegatus
AGAACTAACAGAGTAAGAACTCACTCATTACTCCCCCTCCCCAGGGAGAGCATTAATCCATTTATAGGGGACCCACCCCATGACTCAATCAGTTTCCAGCACTGCCACATTGGGGATCAAATTTCCACATGAGTTTTGGCGGGGACAACACATCCAAACTCCATCAAACAGAAACAGGCAAATACAGCCTAAATGTAGGACAAAATGGAAATGCCCAAGAATTATTTTCCCTAGAAGCATCCCTCAAGTCTATAATGGGCAAAGCATTGGTGAATAAACACCCCAGCCCCCTTGACCTTGGTTGTGATAACTGTGTTCGACATTGTCCCCCAAAGGGATTGAGCTCTAGTCCCGCACATTGGTAATTGAATTGATAATGACTCCTTAATGGTTTTACTTTACGGGGTCTTATGAACCACCTCCCCTATTGGTGACTCCTGGGATCACCTCTCAACATTTGAATCATTGTGTCAGAATCAGCTTCTGGAGGGACCCCTACCAAGTCCAGTGGTAAAACATATGCACAAAAATAAAATTTATTGAACTGCACAGAATTAACATACACAATAGTACATAGATATCGAGCATTGGGAATATTCAGGATTCACATCTAGGCCCATTGTTGCCAAGACTTTCCCACAGTTTGCTGTTCCTCGCCCCACTGGCACCTCCACTCCCAGGATAATGTAGTCGCAGAAGCTGAGGTAGGGGACTTTGCAAGTGGGGGTGACCGATCGATGGTTTTAAATGCAGCAGCAAGTTTGAGGAGAGAAAAACAAATGGATACTAACTAGAGAGTTACTTCCAGTTGGAGTTAAGAGAAGGGAAGGTGGGTTTGGGAGTCAGAGGACCAGGATTTCGGGGGTTTAGGATACCAAAAGTGAAGATGAGAAAGTGACGGCAATGAATGCAAGCTACTCTGTGGCTTCTTGGTAAATGGAAGGAAAGAGGCAGAACGCATCGGGGATACTTAGTGAAGTGCACGCAGGCTGGACTTTCTGCTCTGTAAAATCTCTGAGTACTGAGAGCACTCAGAGTCTTTCAAAGGAAGTTCTTGGTCATCGGCCACCTTCTTTAGAGTCATGTGGCCTCATCACCAGGTTGATAGGACCAGAGAGAGACAATTCATTGAAGTCAGCCAACAGCAGACTGACTAATGGTCGATGAAGTGGCCTGGTGGAAGGGCTCTGTCCAGTAGAGGCTGTGAGCACTGATTGCTGATTGACCAATCCACCCAGCTTCCAGGTCAAGGAGCTGGAACTCAAAGATATCAGAGAGACGCAGGTAGCAGTGGGAGCAGCACAGGCAGAGACAGAAGGGGCAGATCGCTCTGTTACCTGAAGTCACCTGGAGCAGAGAACAATGGACTTCTTCTCGAAGAAACAAGATGATCAGATCCCTGGAGATTCGCAGTATCCTGAACAGGGTTTCATTCTGGCTGGGGTCAGCTCAGTCCTGTCTTCCTTATTTCCCCTTGCATCCTTATGGAAAAACAAAAGAATACAACTAATAACTTAAAAGAATCCAAGCCCAATTCTGTTTCTTTTTTTTTTTTTTCTTTTAAAAGATGACCAGTAAGGGGATCTTAACCCTTGACTTGGTGTTGTCAGCACCATGCTCACCCAGTGAGCAAACCGGCCATCCCTATATGGGATCTGAACCCATGGCCTTGGTGTTATCAGCACCGCACTCTACCGAGTGAGCCACGGGCCGGCCCCCAATTCTGTTTCTTACAATCTTAAAAAAACATAGCCAACACATGGGGTAAAACTTGAAGACACAGTAAGGTGGTGTATTGGTGTCCTTGCAAAATGGAATCCTAAAAAATACTCATGGGGTCAGATTCTTAAAGAAGAGCCTCCAATGGCCACATGTTCAGTGGTCCTGTCTTTAGAAAAAGTATAGAAAATTCAGGTTTACCCATAGACTTTCTAGA
>NW_007744199.1:11157-11862 GCF_000696425.1 Galeopterus variegatus
CAAAATTCAAATGTTGAAGTCCTAACCTTCAGGACGTCAGAATGTGACTGTAGTGAGAGACAGGGCCTTTAAAGAGGTAATTAAGGTCAAATGAGATCGTATGGGTGGTCCCTAATCCAATATGACAGGTGTCCTTATTAGAAGACATTAGGACACAGCCACACACACAGGAAAGACCATAAAAAGACACAGGGAGAAGACAGCCACCTGCAAGCCAAGGAGGGAGACCTCAGGAGAAACCAACCCTGCCAAATACCTTGATCTCAGACTTCTAGCCTCCAGAACTGTTAGAAAATACGTTTCTGTTGTTTACGTCCCCCAGTCTGTGGCTTTGCTATGGCAGCCCCCGCAGACGAATACGGAGACTATCCAGTCTAACCCTTTTACTTTCCTCCTGGAGATCTGAGTTCAGAATCACACAGCTTGTAGCCATGCTGCGTCCAAGCCTCAGGGGTCCTTGTTCCCAGCGCAGAAGCCTTTCCACCTCCCACACCCAGGAATTGGACTGGTGTGGGTTTCCAGAAAGGGGAGAGAAGGATGACGGAAAGAGCAAAGACACAGGGCTGGAATCTAGTCTATCGTGTGAGAGGAATGGATGGGAAGGCAGCTCTGATTCAGTGGCTTCTTATAAAATCCCGGGACCCTTGGGCTACCTTATTTTAATAAATTTGGTTGTTTTTCATTCTTATTCCCATTCCCAGCTTT
>NW_007744199.1:11889-13459 GCF_000696425.1 Galeopterus variegatus
AGCTTTTGAATGTGAATGAAGCATAGCTAACTGAGCTTAGTTGATTGGGAAGTATCTTTGGATTATCCTGATGTCAAAAAGAGAGGGGGAAATGCCTAGAGCCTAATTCTAGAAAACCCATCATTTTCTCCACAATTCTGTGGGTGAAACCCAAACTTCTCCACTTTGCTTCCACAGGTTTATGTAGTTGACACAGAGCCAGGGATTGTACTCTGAACCTAGTAGCTTGTGACCTACACTCTGCCTGTCACAAATACCAGCATGTGAAATGGAGAACACTGATCCAGTCTGCATGTATTATCTGTGATTANATCATATGCAAAATTCCTATAAATACTTGGGTTTATAAACACTTGGATGCCCTGAGCCAATATGGAAGAAGTCTGGCTACACTGGAGAAAGCGCACAGAGGGACTGCACAGAGACAGGAAGAGGTGCTGGATGTTCCTGCCCTCGCTCGTTCCATCTCACCAGCTCAGCCACTGGATATGTGCATGAACGAGGCTGTGAGATGATCTCAGGCTCTGTCCTACCACATCCTTGTGAGAAAGAAACCTCCAGCAGAACTATCCAGCTGAGCTGCTCCCAAATTCCTAGCTCACAGACATAATACATGACTGTGTGTTAAGCTCCTATGTTTTAGGATAATTGCTCCGTAGCAATAGACACGAAAACAATAATACACACAGTACATTAGTACAGTGCACGTTAGCACATTTAGTACATTAGCACAGTGCTTGGCAGGTGCATTAATTGGCCATATTTTGGGGTAGTTTTAGTATTTTTAGTACATTAGCACAGTGCTTGGCAGGTGCATTAATTGGTCATATTTTGGGGTAGTTTTAGTATTTTGTAGTATTTTCAATTAGTATTTAATTAGTATCTTTATTGTTTTCGTGCACTAGAGGGCAAACCATCTGTAGAAATGGAGGTGTAGTTTTCTAACCAAAGCACCAGGCGGAGCCAGCTCCTAATTTTTGACTTCCCTTTTTAGAAGATGAAGTCAGCAAAATGGAAAAAAGTCTTCAGAACCAAAATGTGTTAGAGAACACTCTGTAAACAAACCCTAAAACACAAGAAACCTTATTTTGATGAATAACTCTGCCCCAGGCTGGGTGTGCAGACGAAAGACAAGAAAATCCTTTTTTTTTTTTTTTTTTCCATCTTAAATGCAGCAGTGGAGGTTATATTTTCTTCCCTGAAAAGAAGGGATCTGCAAGCCTATGATTTCTAAACAATGCTGGACTTAATCTCTGCCGTTATCTAGAAACACGGTAAAAACAGTCTGTGTTCCAGTTAGCTTCTGACAGTAAGAAGATTTTTCTGAATATCGATTTCTTGGATCCCAGATAACATTTGTACAATCATTTAGTTTAAGATTTTTAGGTTTCTATTTTTCCTAGTTCTTTATTTTGTATACACAGGATTTAATGGTCTAGTGACTGTGAAAATGGGCCGTGATTCCAACTGCAGGAAATTGGGGAACCAAATCCTTTAAAATGAATTGTCTGAGCAAAAGACATTGTACTTCTCTGCCTTTTCCAACAAGTTCAAAGCAGACTTTACACAT
>NW_007744199.1:14331-17392 GCF_000696425.1 Galeopterus variegatus
GCAGCGCGGTAGAGTGCAAATTGAAGGGGGGCCAGGGCTGGGTGTGGCTTGAACCTTGAAGAACTGATTCTTTGAGGGTTTTCTACCACTTTGACTCAGCCTCAACCCTAGCTGAACCACAATCTGGCTGATAGCCACAGGGAGAACTGAGAGAAAGTAGGGATTGATTAGCTCAAACCCTACCTATCCTTTCCTCAGATACAAACCAAACCAAACACCGATGTATGGTCATCGAGTGAAATCGTGTCCCCACCTAACGTGTGTCCGTGAATGATGAGATGGATTTTCATGTTGAACTTATGGCAATGTCTTATCACATTTTGCTCACAGGATGTATATACACCATATTTTGCTGTGACACACTAGTGATCAATAGCAAAAGCTGTCCTCTTCGGCTTAACCCCAAATTGTGGACTAGGGGAGCCTCAGAACATCTCCAAACCCTCCCAGCTAGTTCTGGAAATTCCCAGGAATCATTTTGCACATGCTCCTAAGAAGCCCTTCTGGCTCCCCAAACAGCCTTGTGGATATGCAGTAGCAACGGTGACAAGCTCACTGCACTCTTTAGTGGCTGCTTGGCTGGGTCCCCCAGGCCACTGACTTTCAGGTTATCACTGGGATGTGCCGTAGCACTCCCCACAAATGGCTGCCACTTCATTCCACACTCTCGGCAGCCTCTCAGTGCAATAACTGGACGACACTGAGGTAGAGGAAACATCTTGTGTCCCTACAGCTATTATCCTCCACTCCTAGGCTGCCTTTTAAGGGTCGTCTTCTAGTCTTCCTTCTCAAGTCTATGAGGGGCTTAAGCAGCCACTCATACCTCCTGGCTTCTCCAAACATATTGGAAGACCATGTTCTGTGGCCCAAATCTGCGCACCTCTAGCCGGGGATGACTTCCTTCTCATAAGTCATTCACTCCTCAGGCAAATGAAACCCCACTGAGAGCCCACCTTGTTACTGCCTCCCCACCCTATGCCCTGACATGTCTACATTTACAATGGATGTATGGCTTCTGGACACCTTGGTTTCACAGGTGGAAGACTCGGAGTAATTACCTTTTTTTTTTTTTCAATAATTTAATGTGAAGTGGATTTAGGCAGGATTTAGAACCTTTAAGTGGGATAGTACTTCTTCAAATGGGTGTGACCTCAAGGGATGGATTCAGTGGATGGAGTTTTCCACTAGGATAGCCCCTCTGGGGTGGACGCAGCTTGCTGAGACTGGGAAGGATGGACAACACACAAGCACAGCTCCAGGGCTCTGTCCCCACATACAGCAAAGGAGCGTATTTAACACCGTCCCCTCCACCTGCCACCATTAGAATGTCCTCAGAGGCAGGCCAACCCCGTCTTTTTCCGTACATCTAGAATGCCACTCAGCTTCCTTAGCTACCTGTGCCCTCTTCCTGTGATTTTGCAAAATGAGGCCTTGCAAAAAATTATTCCATCACACATGGAATTTGACATCACAGAGGGTGCCACCACATTGGATCAGGCATTGACCACCTGGATGCAGATAGTTACCCAGAGAAACTGCAATGATCTTTTCCTTGCCTGGCCCCTTTTCTCACATTTTTTCTCTCTTCTCTTTAAAACTCTAACCAAATGCACACCACATGCACACATACATATAGATACACATTATACACATACTAGTACATATACATGTCACATACACAACCACATATCACATATACACCACACAGAAATACACACCCTGTATACACACACCAACCATACACACAGCACACATACATATGTACCACTAACACACAAATACATACCACAACCACATGCACACCACGTGCACACAAACACACAGATACACAGTGCACACGTACAAGTACATACACACATCACATATGCATAACCACATATTACACACAGGCACCACACACATACACATATACACATCACATGTACACACACACCATGGGCACACACACACTTTCTTCCTTGATCCCCAGTTCTTACGCTGTTCCCTTACCTTTCCTGACTGACATGAAGGACCAAATCTGTCCAAGCATTGCTGAAGTGGAAAAGTTTGCTTCCTTTGGTGGCTGTGACAAAGGCATCATCAGGCGAGAAGCAGGTGCTGCAGTGGATGTTCCACTGAGTGTTTCTCTCTAGATATGACCTCCTTTGTTCAGGGAAGCTTCCAGTGCACTCCCAGAGCTCCGTAACAGTATAGCTGAGCAAATGCCCACACTTGGACAATGTGGATCCATAAGTACTAAATGTCAAAGCCAACAGAAAACCCTAAGTATGGGTCTATTCAGAGATTATCTGGTTGACAGTGAATAATTTCAGGTGTTCAAGCCACTGGGTTCTATTAACAATTCTTCTCTAGTACCTAAAACCCTTGGGTTAATGTGTTCATTTATTGAACTACTATTAGTTGATAGCCCATGTGAGGTCACTGAGGAAGACACACATAAATGACTCAGATGGCGTTAGCTCTCAAGGACCTCCCTTCCAGTCTCCTGGATGCTGTAGCACACGTGTTTGATGTCCTTCTCATACCACCTCAGCATCCGCCGCTGCACAGGAAAGGCTTCTTGCTATGAGTATCTGCAATTCTCTGCTGCAGGGACTTTCTGTTCTGGCCAAGTGTGCTTGGCCTGTGCTGTGGAAGGAATGTCCCCCCAAAACTGATTGAAGCTTAATCCTCACTGTAACTGTTAGGAGGATGGGAAATCCTATTATGGTAATTGAAAGGTGGGGCCTGAAGAGGTGATTAGATTTTGAGGACTGCGTCCTTGTGAATGGATTGATACATTTATGGAGTAATGGGTGTGGTTATGATGGCTTTAAAGGGACAGTGAGTGAGTGAGCAGCTTTGCTCTCTCTTGCTCCTGCCATTCTCACCATGTGGCACCCTGCATCGCTGTGGAGCCACCACCAAGATCAAAGCCTTCACCAGATGTGTTCCCTGGACTTTGGACTTCCCAGACTCTGAAACTGTAAGAAATAAATTTTATTTCTTTATCAATTTCCCAGCTTCAGGTATTTTGTTATTAGCAACAGTGTTTTAGTCCGTTTTGTGTTGCTATAACAGA
>NW_007744199.1:17686-18275 GCF_000696425.1 Galeopterus variegatus
AATCAGTTTCCAGCACTGCCACATTGGGGATCAAATTTCCACATGAGTTTTGGCGGGGACAACACATCCAAACTCCATCAAACAGAAACAGGCAAATACAGCCTAAATGTAGGACAAAATGGAAATGCCCAAGAATTATTCTCCCTAGAAGCATCCCTCAAGTCTATAATGGGCAAAGCATTGGTGAATAAACACCCCAGCCACCTTGACCTTGGTTGTGATAACTGTGTTCGACATTTTCCCCCAAAGGGATTGAGCTCTAGTCCTGCACATCGGTAATTGAATTGATAATGCCTCCTTAATGGATTTACTTTACCTGGTCTTATGAACCACCTTCCCTATTGGTGAGTCCTGGGATCACCTCTCAACATTTGAATCATTGTGTCAGAATCAGCTTCTGGAGGGACCCCTACCAAGTCAAGTGCTAAAACATATGCACAAAAATAAAATTTATTGAACTGCACAGAATTAACATACACAGTAGTACATAGATATCGAGCATTGGGAAGATTCAGGATTCACATCTAGGCCCATCGTTGCCAAGACTTTCCCACAGTTTGCTGTTCCTCGCCCCACTGGCACCTCCACT
>NW_007744199.1:18304-19714 GCF_000696425.1 Galeopterus variegatus
TTGACCTTGGTTGTGATAACTGCGTTCAACATTGTCCCCCAAAGGGATTGAGCTCTAGTCCCGCACATCGGTAATTGAATTGATAATGCCTCCTTAATGGTTTTACTTTACAGAGTCTTATGAACCACCTCCCCTATTGGTGACTCCTGGGATCACCTCTCAACATTTGAATCATTGTGTCAGAATCAGCTTCTGGAGGGACCCCTACCAAGTCAAGTGCTAAAACATATGCACAAAACTAAAATTTATTGAACTGCACAGAATTAACATACACAATATTACATAGATATCGAGCATTGGGAAGATTCAGGATTCACATCTAGGCCCATTGTTGCCAAGANAGAACTGTTAGAAAATAAGTTTCTGTTGTTTACGTCCCCCAGTCTGTGGCTTTGCTATGGCAGCCCCAGCAGACGAATATGGAGACTATCTAGTCTAACCCTTTTACTTTCCTCCTGGAGATCTGAGTTCAGAATCACAGAGCTTGTAGCAGTGCGGCGTCCAAGCCTCAGGGGTCCTCGTTCCCAGCGCAGAAGCCTTTCCACCTCCCACACCCAGGAATTGGACTGGGGTGGGTTTCCAGAAAGGGGAGAGAAGGATGACGGAAAGAGCAAAGACACAGAGCTGGAATCTAGTCTATCATGTGAGAGGAATGGATGGGAAGGCAGCTCTGATTCAGTGGCTTCTTATAAAATCCCGTGACCCTCGGGCTACCTTATTTTAATAAATTTGGTTGTTTTTCATTCTTATTCCCATTCCCAGCTTTGTGCCTAACTGGGGAACATGACTGCTTGCAGATGGTCCAAAGTGATTTTCAAATATGGGAATCCAAGTTGCACTAATGGGCCTAAACTTAACCAAGACGGTCCTCTTTTCTTCTTCTTTTTTTTTTTTTTGGTATTTACATCTCTGATCTGTTGGTTCTCTTCCAGATCCTTCTTTGATGAGAAAAATCCAGGACAGCTCAGAAATTCATGGGGAAGTTGGGGGAACCAGCACTGGGAGCGGGGGAGTGGGTGTTAAGTTTATAATTAAATTTTATTTTAGCTTTAGTTTTAGTTTCTTTTGTTTCTAGAAAGGTGGACTATTTCTGATGTTTTCTTGGAACGTGTGTACCTGTTAGTTTTCTTTAACATCAGGGACTCAGAATGTCAAAGTAATTTTCTCAATCCCTGTTAGTTGCAGATGACAAGCTTTAAAAGCACAGCTCTGTTAGTTGTGGGAGCCGTAAGACTCACTGTCTTGTGGCCTTCCTGTGCCCTGCTAATACTCTTGTTGTTGTCATATGCCAGGGTGTCCTGAATCTCTGATTTCCCTCTTTGACTGGTTGTCTTTCCTTTATTTTATTTAGAGATAAGACCAAGCTTTTGAATGTGAATGAAGCATAGCTAACTGAGCTTAGTTGATTGG
>NW_007744199.1:21417-23304 GCF_000696425.1 Galeopterus variegatus
AGCATTCAGGGAAAGAGAGCATAAGTGATAAATAGTTTGGAAATGAAGATCAAAAAGAAAGCGTTAGGAGAACTGGGAATGTTTAGTCTAGAGAAACAGAAAACGGGTGGGGACGTGCTTTCCTAACCATCACAAACAGGACGAAAGCTATTCTTCTTTTCCCCTGAAGGGTAAGGAAATAAGAACAAGCGAATATGTATAGGCAGAAGGAAGGGATTTGACTTTAATACAATTTCTTTCATTATTTTTTTTTTAAATAATGGAATGCTTGGAAACACAGGAAGCCATCCTGGAATAGCTTCAGAATGCTGTTCCACGGGTCGATCTGGATATTGAGAACTGGATATTGAGAACGTAGCTTTACCCATCAAGGCGAGTGAAGAACTAACATCACCCACATAACACAGAATCAGGCACACTTTTGGTTGACAATTGATGTAATAAAGATGTTTACTTCAAACAGGGATTTAACGGTCGGTCATCACACACAGATCAAATGCTTTTCAGGTCAGGCACTGACGCATCCGTGATAGCTGACGTTTGCAGCATGCTCACTACATGGGTACAGTTCCACATGCTTTACACATAGAAATTTATTTCATCCTCACAACAGCCATAGGAAGTAGGGGCTATTCTCTCCCTACTTTTGCAAATGAGAAACCTGAGTCAAAAGAAGGAGTTTAATTATTTGCCCAAAGTCACATTTATAGCCAAAGGTTATAAATCAAAGAGCTAAGTTTTGAACCTATGTCCTCCCAGAAGCCATCACCAAGGTGAGATGGGAGGTTCATGAGATTTATTGGGAGCAACATGTATGAGGGGACGAAGGGGACACACAGCAGGAGTGGGTGGGGAGAGGTTCCTACTGAGACACAGGCGTGAAATGTCTGAAAAGAGAGAGGGAGGAAAAGATGGGCAGACAGACCCTCAGACTGCCGTGTAGCTCCGAGAAAGTTTCTGCCAGGTCAGTGGATGGGTAGTCCAGTGGGTGGAGAAAACACCCGAGCGTGGATGGCCTCGTTTAATTCCCCCATGGTGCTCAGTCATTGGCTGAGAGCAGTCCAGGAAAAGCGTGACCTGCTATGCATGTTGATGGGGACCCAAAGCAGCAATTGGGGGCTCTGCCGCCTGTAGTAGGTTCTGAATGGGGCAACTGAACTCAAGATGTCTGGCCCCTGGTGGCGCACTCGGTAGATGCGGCGCTTGGGAGCGCAGCAGCCCTCCCGCTGAGTGTTCGGATCCTATATAGAGACCGGTCCGCTCNTTACTGCTTCCTCCCCAATAAGTGAAGTTATAAATTAGAGGAAAAAGCTGCCCTCCTCAGGCTTTAATAATCACGGGCCTTGAGAGCAGAACAGGCAAAGTTCTTGATGCATGTTTGTCCAATCACTTTGACCTCCTTTAGAGAACTTTCTTCAATGTGTGGCTCAACTTTTTGGAACTCTAAAGAGCATTCAGGGAAAGAGAGCATACGTGATAAATAGTTTGGAAATGAAGATCAAAAAGAAAGCGTTAGGACAACTGGGAATGTTTAGTCTAGAGAAAAAGAGAACGGGTGGAGACGTGCTTTCCTAATCATCACAAACAGGATGAAAGCTATTCTTTTTCCATGAAGGGTAAGGAAATAAGAACAAGCGAATATATATAGGCAGAAGGAAGGGATTGGACTTTAATATAATTTCTTTCATTTTTTTTTTTTTAAATAATGGAATGCTTGGAAACACAGGAAGCCATCCTGGAATAGCTTCAGAATGCTGTTCCACGGGTCTGTCTGGATATTGAGAACGTAGCTTTACCCATCAAGGGGAGGGAAGAACTAACGTCACCCACATAACACAGAGTCAGGCACACTTTTGGTTGACAATTGATATAATAAAGATGTTTACT
>NW_007744200.1:0-911 GCF_000696425.1 Galeopterus variegatus
AAACAATAAAGTGGATAATTTTTACCTTCTTTTAATCAGTGGGACTCAGGTTAAGGAATTTGAGTGAGGCCAGCCAGCTGTGATTAAGTACAACAGAAAAAAAAATCTGATGGCTGTATCACAGTAAAATCTGGGATATTTATGAAATTCCCTCCTGCTCTGGGTAGTACACCAGCTCTGCAGCAGTCAGGGCCCCCAAACTCCAGGACTCCATGTCTGAAATAGCACTAGGATAGATCAGCATCCTGGACCAGATGTCCACTGCTTTCAATGCACCCAGCGTCCTCGGGAAGGCTAGAAATTTGTGTTTTAGCATAATTTAGAGTAAATCGGAGCATTCATTTGGTAGCATTTTAATTGATTTTTCTAATGACCTTTGAAGCAGTAGGTTAAAAATTAACCAAAAATTACCACCTGCTTTAAACCCTAAAAATTATGTTACTGGGATAACCTGGGATTATAAATTCAGTGTTTGTGGTTTTTTCACTGTTATAATTCCACTGTAAATTTAAAAAGAGAAAAATGGCTTGGAATTAGAAAAAGAGTCACAAGGAATGAGTATTTGAATCTCTCGTATTGAGTTTTTGCTCCCTTAAATCTCAGAGATACCACAGAATCAAGGAATTTTATACTCTGTGTTTTCAAAGTTCTTCCTAGGTAGTCGGTTTTCCATAGGCCATAAAGAAAGCCATTCAGCTCAGAGGGGCTGCATAGACAGAACACCCATCGATAAAATAAAAACACTCCATCTTTTTACAATTAATGAAGATAGCAACTGGAGAGCACTTCTTATAGCTGTTTCTCCACGTGCTCAGTTGTTATGTGGTCTTTTCATTGTGGTGGTAATGGATTCCCTAACCTAGCCATGTTGCGAGGCCCCCTCCCACAAGAAATGCACTTACACGCCACTC
>NW_007744200.1:2332-3406 GCF_000696425.1 Galeopterus variegatus
GGGTTGCGATCCATTGCCGGACACGAAAAAAGACAAAAAGGAAAAAAAAAAAAAGAAACTGTCTGCTTCTACTCTGCATTTTATTATTAGTATTCCAGGAATTAATACTCTCAAAAACTGCAGTAGATCTGTCACTGAGAAATTATGAATTTTTATAAAGTATGCAATTATTTAATATCTCACTCTCCAGAGGATTATTTCTGATGAATAGTAATCTCCCCTGCTACCTTAACTACCAACAGGACTGATCCATGCATATAACAATCTCGATTGCTAAACTCACATAAAACTGATTTGTTCCAGGCTCTAGAACCTGCCTGTGGCTTAAGCCACAATAGAAACTCCAATAGAAACCAGCTTGGTGATGGCAAATGCCACAAACATCTGGAAAGATGGCAGTTCCCCAGTCCATTGCCATGGAAGCTGGATGTGGATTCCCCAGAGACAGGAATCAAACCCACATTGAGAACCTGCTCCAATGACAGGTGTTCAGCCAGGAAATTCCCTGCCACTATACCTATGTGGTGGGCATTACGATCCACCTCTGCAGGTGAAGAAACTGAGGACCCAAAGCAGAGAAACTTACCTACGGTAACATGACTTGAAAGAGTGGATTAGAGACTTGAATTTACTCAACTACAACGCCCATGCTATTCCCACCAGGAAATCTTCTTTTCATTATTCCAAAACTGCTTTTAAAGTAACCTACATATTCTTGAGAATCAAAGGGTGGCTTGCAGCTCCCACTCCAGAGAACAACTTTAAGTAACTGGAACACTTGGAAAACATCTTGTTCTTATGAGAATTTTTCAGTTAGTGAGAAGATGCTGTTTGGTCCAATGACTGCACTTTCAACAAGCACTTCTAGGATTCCTTTAATGGGTCAGTTACTATAGTAGACTTTGGGATGACAGAGCTGAATCCCTGCTCCCAGGCTAACAGAAGGATGTGCATGTCGACATATCAATACCTTTCAAAGCCATAAGTACAATGAATTGTACAGCTTGTAATTACTGGATGCCTAGCATGTGCCAGGCATTGTCCTAACATGCATTCACGTGTGTAATCCTCACA
>NW_007744200.1:3789-5773 GCF_000696425.1 Galeopterus variegatus
CTGGATGCCTAGCATGTGCCAGGCATTGTCCTAACATGCATTCACGTGTGTAATCCTCACAACATATCGTCATCCCCATGTTACGCATGAAGGACCTGAGATACAAAGAGGCCCAACAACTTGCCAAAGGTCACATGCTTATAAGTAGCAGAGAAGGCTTTAGACCTGACTGTCTGACCCCAGAGTGCACGTCCTTCACTGCCATGCCACAATGTCTTGCCAGCACTGTAATGAGATGTAATGAGGCAGACTAAGGAGGAGAGGAGCTGGAGAGGGCAGGAAGGCTCAGAAAGGAAGTGGCCAAGGACCGAGTGAGCGAGCTTTCTCCTGGAGCCTCTGACTACCTTTCTGAAGGGTGCCCTCATCCTCCCTTCCATCGGTCGACCTTGAGGCTTATCATTCTGAACAAAAATTCTCACTTTCCAGTATCTGCAACATAACGGGGAAAAAATGTAATGGAGGCTAAAATAACACCTTACCTCTAAGTGTTGTGTTTTAATTTTATCCATGTCGCGATCTTGTTTGGATGTCAAACGAGTTTAACTCTTCCTCTGGGAATAGGTATTAAAAAGAGATAAAGGCACTGGGTGAGTGACAGTTGAAATGAATTCAGCCTTCTTATGCTAAATCAATGTTCACTTTGAGTCTGACATGCAGAAAAAGCAAGGGTCTATCTGCTTTATAAATCCTTACTCCCCAAAGGCTTTTTCATTCACCATATTTAAATACTCATTAAAATGAGTTTCACTTCATCAATAGCCACATGTTCATAGGCACTTCAGGAGCACTTGGGTAAAAGTCTATCTGGGAACTCAAGGCGCAGATTAGACTAAAACAAAGGACATTCTCAGGCTTAGTAAATCAGTGGGTTTATTTCAGTGCTCTGATAATTCGGAGTCACCATACGGGCCAGACACAAAAAAGAAGGAAAAAAAGAAAGAGAGAGAGAGAGTGCATTCTAAGGAAAGAAAATTCAGAGAGAACAGGGATTTGAGAGGGTCTGTCCCCACTTCATTTATGCCATCCTCTATCTACTATACATTCCCCTTATGGAAACTGAAACAATCACATATTGCGAATTGGTTCAGACAATTGGCTAATGCAACCAGTGTACCATGGGTAATTGTGGACAAAATCGGCTTGAACAAGAGAGCTACTAAATCACTTCTCATGGTTTCTCCAGAGCAGCCCAATAAAGTAAAGCCAGGTGTGTGGAAGAGCAGAAGATAGACTCAAACACATTTCTTTCTCCAACATTCCATCTCAAACTGGTCGTTTGTTCTATCTTTTTGCCTGATCACCCAGACAGTATCTCGATGATCTGCTCATTCACGTACTGATGTGGATCAAAGGTAAGATGGTCAGGTTCTCCCAGCAATGAAACGTTCTTTTTGACCTTTTGTTCTGACTTTGAAGAGGAGTAGACCACTTCGTTGTGCTTATGGGCAACAGTACTTGAGCAGTGCTCGATCGCCCTGGAAATACCGTTAAGTGTAAAAAAGCTAACTCAGGCATTATGGCCTCCTTTCCTAACACCAATAGCTTATACAGATTAAATTACCTTTAAAAAATTTAAGAAGCAGATAACTCAACTAAGAGCAATAGCTGCTCTTTTTTTACACTTGGAGGTGTGAATGCATGTTATGAATATCCATCATCCTTGCAATTTGTTGCCTTGAATTTCAGTTTCCCGTTGCTTTTCAATGTACTGTCAAGTAAAGTATGAAATGGGACCCACTTTGGCATAGCAATGTGTCCTGGGACTGACACATGTCATCTTGATAACGTATGTGTCAGACACCCATGGTGCATTTCACTTCCTGGTGCCTGAGTCCTCATGCTCTCGCCATTTGCAGATTACAAAAGACATCTTTTCCATTTGGACATACTTTTACATGGCCCTGCTGCTGCCTGTGTTTGTCGTCACCGATTACGTCCGCTACAAGCCAGTCATCATCTTACAAGGGATTAGCTTCATCATTAC
>NW_007744200.1:6701-7871 GCF_000696425.1 Galeopterus variegatus
GTCATATCCTTGGCTTCTGTCTCCATGGCTTTCCTTTTCTCACTTTTTCTACCCATGCCTAAGAAGAGCATGTTTTTTCATGCAAAACTCAATTTATAAACCTCTCAAAAGGCATCAGGAAAGGATGCTGTCTTAAAGGAACCTCATAAGGACCACAAAACAGTCCACCAAGAATTATTCACCACTTCGGGGAATCTGGGTGGTGGCCAGTAGAGCAGGCTAAAGCCAAAACAGGTGGCTTTGAGAGTTTTTATGCAGTGGTTTCGAGATTTGAAGAAATGCTACTCCTCAAAGAATCTTTTTACTGGTCCCTGTGGTGGGCTCTTTCCACAGCAGGTTTTAATCAAGTTTTGAACTGTGTTCAAATCCTGTGGGATTACAAGGCACTGTCCCAAAGTTCCGCAATATATAATGGAGCAGTAGAAGCCCTTGCAACCTTTGGGGGTAGGTATATAAGGCTTTATCTTATCAATGTGAAGAAAATGTGCTACTCTGTGTTCCTAAGATACTCCACTGCAGAAAATTAGGCCTGTTTGAAAGTAACTCTAATTGATGCATTTCAGTGCTATAGACCCCTGCGAAAAGTAAGATACTAAGAAGAACTGTTTTTTTCAAGACCTAAACTAGGACAAGTATACAANCTGGATGCCTAGCATGTGCCAGGCATTGTCCTAACATGCATTCACGTGTGTAATCCTCACATACATATCGTCATCCCCATGTTACGCATGAAGGACCTGAGATACAAAGAGGCCCAACAACTTGCCAAAGGTCACATGCTTGTAAGTAGCAGAGAAGGCTTTAGACCTGACTGTTTGACCCCAGAGTGCACGTCCTTCACTGCCATGCCACAATGTCTTGCCAGCACTGTAATGAGATGAGGCAGACTAAGGAGGAGAGGAGCTGGAGAGGGGCAGGAAGGCTCAGAAAGGAAGTGGCCAAGGACCGAGTGAGCGAGCTTTCTCCTGGAGCCTCTGACTACCTTTCTGAAGGGTGCCCTCATCCTCCCTTCCATCGGTCGACCTTGAGGCTTATCATTCTGAACAAAAATTCTCACTTTCCAGTATCAGCAACATAACGGGGAAAAAATGTAATGGAGGCTAAAATACCACCTTACCTCTAAGTGTTGTGTTTTAATTTTATCCATGTCGCGATCTTGTTTGGATGTCA
>NW_007744200.1:7928-8946 GCF_000696425.1 Galeopterus variegatus
AAAAAACAGGCATTTTTATTATTTAATTTCTTGAACCCCAGAAAAATTGTATCAGCTTTCAAATTGTATTCTTGGATAAACTTGTTGTAGTGATTTCAACACTGAATACCAAATAGTTTGAAAAAGAAGAGCTTTTTCACAAAATTTAAAAGAGGCAATTAATATAATAAAAGGTTGATAAGGGTATACATGGAAGAGACAGTTTCCCCCATCCCTAAAAACAGGGGCTATAAATTGGTATCCTGCTGGCCACATATGGTTTGGCCATGGCAAGTCAGATGGCTTAAGGTGAAAATGTCAAAACTCTTTCCTTTCTCTAATCCTTTAGTAACTCTAGTCTTTAAATTGTGATTTGCAGACCATTAATACGAGGTGGGCAAACCATGAGCT
The DNA here is from genome assembly GCF_000696425.1 of Galeopterus variegatus. NCBI lineage: Eukaryota > Metazoa > Chordata > Mammalia > Dermoptera > Cynocephalidae > Galeopterus > Galeopterus variegatus. The sequence continues at coordinate 8,319 of NW_007744200.1, forward strand.
ATGGGCTCCCACAGCTAATATTTTTATATTGTATATTTTAAGGGGTCGTAGAAAAAAAGTATGTGACAAGGGTCATAAAAAATAAACTAAAACAAAGAGGGATCGGTGGTCCACAGCCTAAAATATTTACTATCTGGCCTTTTGTAGGTTAATACATCTTTAACTCAATTTAGTGGGCAACTGACCAGCATTTTTAAATCAAAGAATAGAATTGGGTTGGTTAGGGAGCATATCAGCTTGTGAGAGTATATTCTGTTTTGTGAAAATTCTGTTCACACACATATGTAAGTATTTATGTTGGTCAATATATAAAAAGATTTTCTTCTTAGGCTATGTCAAAGAAGTTTGGAAGCTGCTGCTCTCGGAGCTACCTTATTTCAAGGGTTCCCAATCAAGACAACTTAAATAGTGCATTCGTGTCTTTCCTGAAGTCTACATATAGGGATTTGCCAAAGGTTGGTGCCTTTTGATTTAAGATTCTCCTCCACACCCAACTTCCCCATTCCCTACCATATACAGACACCTGCTAGAAGCACAGCTAACTTCACAATTGACTCTGATTGACTCCAAGTCATGGGACTAGCCTGTGTAATTTTCTGTCTGGCCTTTCATGCATTTTATACTTTCA
>NW_007744200.1:9562-12283 GCF_000696425.1 Galeopterus variegatus
CATTCCCTACCATATACAGACACCTGCTAGAAGCACAGCTAACTTCACAATTGACTCTGATTGACTCCAAGTCATGGGACTAGCCTGTGTAATTTTCTGTCTGGCCTTTCATGCATTTTATACTTTCATTCCATTGTCATTAGTAAGAACCAGGGACACAGTATCCCTTGACATGTAGTAATCCTTGATTACAGTAATCATGGCAGCAGAAGACAAAGAGCCATGGCAAGGTGGGTGGTGGGCTGCACACAGCAGTGGGTATGCAAGTACCTGAGCGTTGGGTGGTTTCTCTTGAGTTGGCTGGTAAGTGCCTGCTTCATCCTTATTTACTCACAGATGGATTTCTGATATCGCATGTTGTCCCATAGGAGACTAGGTGACCTAGAGGAGCTTTGAAAAGGTCTCTGGGGGGTTGGAGATTTCCAACTCCACAGGTGGATTCACCCTTCAACTCCCCTCCTGGCCTTTCTGCTTGGGCAAAACCTCCCTCACGGCTGAGAAGGTGCAGTAATTTTGGAGGTTTTAGATGCTTGTCCATGTAATCTTCCTCCTTCCCAGAACGTATTTTGTAAAGTTGGAAACACTTTTCCAAAGCAAGTGAGGTGGAGGGAGAGAGACGGGGACCCTGCAAGTGTTAATATGCTAACGTGAGGACAGAGCCCAGGGCTGTCTTTGAAGTTCACCCAACAATACACAATGTACTTTCCTGACATAGCAAAGCTTTCACATCAAATGAGACTTTGAAGATATTTATTTTGAAGTTGGGTTGTTCCACACCCATCTATTGAACATTTCAGGGCCCATTGTTGGTTTATATCTTTCTTGTTTCTCTTTCTGAACATTCCAAACACTTGGTTAGTTAAGTCAGCACTTAGATCAGTATTTCTTGTCCTCAGCACTATTGACATTTGGGATTGGGTAATTCTTTGTCACAGGGGCTGTTCTGTGCATTGCAGCATGTTCAGTAACATCATCAGCCGCTAAACTACTAGATGCCAGGATGCCCCCAGTCTTGACAATCAAAAATATCTTCAAATATTGCCATCTGTCTCCTGAAAGGCAAAAACGCTCTTAGTTGAGAACCACTAGGTTAGGGTTAGGGTTAGATTTGGGTTAGGATCAGAGCTCTTTTATAATCCTTATCACACTGTATTAAAACAACAAATGTATTTATCTAATTTCTCCATTAGACTACACTGTTTTCAAAAGCAAGGACCCAATGGTTACCACCACGTTGTCCCACAGAGAAGCTTAAAAATGTTTGATGGGTGAAGAGATGTATGAAAGAATGAATGAACAAATGAAGAAGGGAATAATCAAACAAACAAATGGGAAAGAAGTATGTAGAGAGAGTTCTTGAAAAGAAGTTTGGTATCTGTCTGGGATCTTTAGAAGATTTTTTAAATGACATTACAGAGAGGAAAGAGAAAACAGACAAGGAGAGAGAGAAAGAAGCCATCCTTGCTAGATCATCAGTGACAGGGCACGTAGAAAAGAGCAGGTGCCACAGAGGAGTGACTCTAGACAAAGACCTTGGGTACCTCACTCCAATGCCCAGCAGTTCACTGTTCCCCATACCTCACCCTCTGCTTTGTCTTGACCACATGTCAGTCAGGCTCCTTTCTTTCTCATAGGCCCCTAAACCCTGCTTGTCCCCAACCCTGAGCAAGCACAAAAAAAGCATGGAATGTGCCCCCCTTAACAACTCCTCCTGGGAACTGGCTGACCACAGTGGGACACCTTCCTGTTAGACTCTCTGACCATTTCCTCTCGCTTGTCCAGCTTCCTCCGCACAGGTTCTGCGTATCTCAGCTTGCCTCTCCTTTGCCCTAGAAAAGAAAACCTTTTTTTCTGTTTGATTTTGAGACACCTGCAGATTTCTGCAATTGGAGCATTCTCCCTATTGCAATCATCTTTCTTCTAAATAAAGCCTCTAACTGTCTAAGTCTGGATTTGTTTTTACATGATACCAGGTTTGTGAGCCTGAGTTTTATCATCTGCAAAGAGAAGAGGAAAGAAAAACATGGCCTCCCTGGGTCCTTATGATCTATAGAAACCCAAACTCAGTTTGTCTATTTTGAACTTTAAGAGAAAAAGAGATGTACAGTTCAGAGAACTGGACCAAATGACTTCACATTCAATCAAAGTTTACAAGTTAGCATTTTTTGCCATAGCCAGGAAATGTTTCAATGCTCCTAAAACATGGATTTTAGCAAAACTGTATGCTACTTTACTATATACAGGACAATGAGATGTAATATCTGTTGAGTCCTGTCTTTTCAGGGGCCATGGCAGCCTTCATAGTGGGTTACGTGGAAGTCAACGGGGATCTTCTGGGAGAGTTGGTCTTGGGGGTCTTCTCAGCAGCAGATGCGAGTTCTCTATTTTTCATGCATTTCACAACTAGCATGTGGGTGTGTTATGCTTGTCTTTTGATATTCAAGTCAAGTTACATGCTTCTTATAACCACAGCAGCATATTTATTTCTTTCTTTTAACTATCTAAACCTGAAGCAACAAAATAAGTTTGTTTATTCTTCCAGTTCTTCTAAATAGCATTTTGCAATGTTATAGTTAATGCTTCCTACAAAAGACAATGGTACTATATTCCTGTTTTAATCAACTTTCTCTCTTAATCTTTGATTAAGATTACTCACCAGGGAAAAAATCATAATTAATAAGCAATGATATAGATTTATTTAAAGGTTTTGATTTTGTCTTA
>NW_007744200.1:13107-13812 GCF_000696425.1 Galeopterus variegatus
GAAAAAATCATAATTAATAAGCAATGATATAGATTTATTTAAAGGTTTTGATTTTGTCTTATTTAGCAATATAAATATAATAAGATGTGATTCTATCTAATTTTGACCAAGTTTAGTTTTTGCTCCTGATTTTTCTGGCCTGGTTGAATTATCAGAGCACATCTCCTTCTTTTTGAAACAATTTACCAAATATTCTCAGAACTGTTATAGAAGTGAAGCTGTTCTATAAAACTACATATAAGAATAATAAATACTATATCACACAGTCATTTAAAAATTTGAAATACTTGATCTAGATTAATTAAAAAGAAAAAATGAGCTTAGGACATAAGGATGTCCGCTTGAAGAGCATTTAAAGAATTAGACATTGCTTCTCATTTCCTNAAATAAATAAATAAAAGGATATATTGAAAGTGACATATAAAAGGACATATTTTAAAAGACACATTTAAAGGACATATAAAAGTAAAGAACAGCTAACCTAGAATTTTATACTTAGCAAAAGTATTCTTCAAAAATTAAGGCAAAATAAAGATGTTTTTCAGTGGTTACTGTGGCTGACACTAAAATTCTAAGGGAGTTCTTCGGGCTGAAGAAAAATGATCAGCATCAGAATTGCAGAAATGCAGGAAAAATAAAGAACACTGGAAAGGATAAATACGTGTGTAAATCTAAGCAAGTCTTGATTTTTAAAACAGTAGTAAT
>NW_007744200.1:14570-17147 GCF_000696425.1 Galeopterus variegatus
TTGGGGGTGTGTTTCTGAGGGCCTTAAAAGAAGAGGAGAGTCTCTGTCTCTCTCTCTCTCTTGCTCTCTCTGCTTCCACCATCTTGCAATGTGAGACCCCTGGGACACTGTCGCCACCACCAGATGGACTTTGGACTTCCCAGCCTCAGAAACTGTAAGCAATAAATGTCGTTTTTCTTTATAAATTACCCAGTGCCATAAATTTTGTTATAAGCAACCAAAACGGACTAATACACTGTACTAGGTCAAAAATACATGCTATCATATCGATGGTAACCACTAAAAATAAAAAACAAGGTATCACTAACAAGATAATAATGGAAAAAAAGTATCTTTAAATTGAATTAATGCAAGAAAAAGAAGAAACATAGATCAGCCAAGACAAATAGAAAGCCTGGAGTGAGATGATAAAGTTAAAATCAAATATATCAGTAAAATCATTAAAATGTACCTGAACTAATTACTCCGATTATACAGTCCACTGGAGGGATTTAAAAATCAAAATCTAATTATGTTTCTTTCAAGAGATACTTCTTGAAAATAAGGGATCTAAAAGGTTGAAAGTTAAAGAATGGGAAAGTATATACCATGCAAACACTACCCAAAGGAAAGCTAGGTTGGCTATCCTACCATCAGACAAACTAAGTAATAACACAAGAGTGATTTGTCTTTTCATGATGATAATTTGATGATCATTTTATAATGACCAAAAAGTTAATGAACAAGTGGATAAATAAAACTACACTCGATTTGTATGCAATGAACAATAGAGCCTCAAAAGATATTAGGCAAAACCTGGCAAAACTAAAATGGTAAATAAAAAATGTCCAAACTCATAGTTGGAAATATAAACACAATTCTCTCAATAACCAGCAGACAAAAAATATTAGTAAGGATTAGGAAGACTGAAACTATATGTTCAATAAAGCTGCAACAATGGACATATGACAACTGTACCAAATGACTGCAGAGTAAACAGTCTCTTCAAGCGAACACGGAACAGTCACCAAAAACAGGCTTGGACATAGGGCCACGGAGTAACTCTTAACAAATTTCAAAAGCCTGAAATCATATAGAATAAGTATTCTGACAACCATAATTCAGATAAAATCATTAACAAAATTGCAAGTAAAAAAATACCCAAATGTTTTGAAATTAAACAACATGGTCAAAAAAGAAATTAAAGTTAGGAAATAACTCGAACTGAATAATAATGAAAATATGAAAAATCAAAACTTTAGGGTGTAGTTAAGCACTGCAAAGAGAGAAACATATAGTCTCAATTGCATTTATTAAAAAAAAGAAAGCACAAAAATTAATATACTTAACATCCACTTCCAGAAGCTAGAAGAGAATAGCATATTAAACTCAAAGAAAACCAAAAGAAGGAAATGATAGAGATAAGAGCAAGAAATAAAATCAATAGAATCAAAAACAATACAATAAGAAAAATTAGCAAAGCCCAATTAGTTATTTAAAAAGACTAATAAAAGTGAGAGAGACCGTTCATGGAACAAAACAGGAAAAAATAAAAGCTATCAAAATCAGGAATGAAAAAGAGGACATGACTGTATATCTTTCAAATACTAAAGAGAGAATAATATGTTTTATTAATACTTTATGCCAATAACTTTGAAATTTTAGATGAAATGCACAAGTTCCTTAAAAATTGCATTTTTCCAAAATGGACACAAGAAGAAATAGAAAACCTGAAGAGTCCCATTAAAGAAATTTAAGCCTTAAATAAAACTCTTCCCTCAAAGGAAACTCCAGGCCCACTCTGCTTCACAAATAAATTCTTTGAAATATTCAAATAAGAAATAATGCCAATCTTATGTAAATGTTTTTAGAGAACACTTCCCAATTTGCTTTATTAGGTAACCATAACCTTGTTGCCAAAAATTGCCACAAACATTCCAAGAAGGAGAAATAACAGGTTATTCTCTCATGAATATAGGTGGAAAATCCTGAACAAAATAGTAAGTAGTCATGGGAAACTTTATATAAAAATGATGATACATCATGGAAAGTTTGGTTTATTGCAGAAATGAAAGGTTAGTTTAACATTCATAAGACAATTTATGTAACTCATCACATTAACAGAATATATGAGAAAAGTCGTGTTATTATTTCATTAGATGCAGAGAAAGCTCCTAGTAAAATTTAACACTCATTCAAAAAATAAAATAAAAAATAAAAATAAAATAAAAATAGAAAACTAGGAATAAAAGGGAACTTGAAATAGCAAGTTTTTCCCCAGATCAACAGCAAGAAAGACAAAGAAATCTGCCGTCAACTCTTGTATTTAAGATCGTACTGGTGGTTCTAGCCAGTGCACTCAGGCCTATCGCACCCCCCAAAATGTACTGAAAAAACAAATAGGAATATTTGGAAAATACTGATAAATAACTGTCAGGATGCGAGGTGTTTAGGGAAAAACAAATGAAATGTTTTGATTATTTTTTCAAAATGTTTTACCATAAACATGAAGGAAGAAAAGGGTTAAGCCATGTGGCTAGTGAACGGTGAGATTCTGAGAGGCCGTGAAGATTAGACTTTGCATCTGTCAGGGTTTCC
>NW_007744201.1:0-5683 GCF_000696425.1 Galeopterus variegatus
AGTGATGGGCCATAATAATCAACCACATTGTATATTGACAAAATAAAAATTCAAAAAAAAATATATAAAATTGTGCCCCATAAATATGTACAATTACAATGTGTCAATAAAAATAAATAAATAAATAAATAAAATAAAACAAAACAAAAAACTTCAGGCCAATATCCTTGATGAACATAGATGCAAAAATCCTCAACAAAATCTCAGCAAACAGAATACAACAGCACATCAAAAAGACCATACATCATGGTGGAGGGGGATTGATCCCAGAGTTGCAAGGTTGCTTCTACATATGCAAATCAATAAATGTGACGTGCCACATNTTTTTTCACACAACAGCAATGAAATAGCAGGAAAAGCAATCGAGAAAGCAAGCCTATTTACAATAGCTACCAATACAATACAATACCTAGGAATACACTTAACTGAGCAGGTAGAAGATCTCTACAATGAGAGCTACATAAAATAGATGAGAGAAGAGAAAGAGGACACACAAAAATGGACATTCTATGCTCATTGATTGGTAGAATTAACGTTGTAAAAATGACCAGACTACCCCAAACAAGATACAGATTCAATGCAATCTCTATTAAAATACCAATGACATTCTTCACAGAAATAGAAAAAACAATCCTAACATTCATATAGTAAAACAAAAGACTCCAAATGGCCAAAGCAATCCTCAGCAAAAAAATAAAAACACAAAACAAGAGGCATTACACTACCTGACTTCAAATTATACTATAAAGCTACAGTAACCAAAACAGGATGAAACTGGCATAAAAGAGATACATGGAACAATGGAACAGAATAAAGAACCCAGAAACCAACAAAGACACCAAGAACGTACATTGGNTAATTTTCTCTAAGTTCATCCATGTTGCTGCAAGTGGCCGGATTTCATACTTTTTAATGGCAGAGTAATATTCTACTGTGCAAATATATCGTATTTTTCCTATCCAGTCATCCATCAATGGACATTTAGATTAGTTCCAACTCTTAGCTATTGCAAATAGAGCTGTGATGGACATGAGAGTACATATATCCCTTCCACATGGTGACTTCCATTAATTTGGGTATATACACAGTAGTGGGATTGCCCAATCACATGGTGGAAGTTCCATCTGCAGTTGTTTAAGAAAACTCTATGCTGTTTTTCACAGAGTCTCTACTAATTTACAGTCCCACCAACAGTGCACAAGTATTCCCCTTACTTCACATCCTCACCACTTTCTCTCTCTTTTTGTTAATAGTCATTCCAGAGGCTGAGATGATATCTCAATGTGGTTATGATTTGCATTTCCCTGACGACTAGTGATGTTTAGTATTTTTCCATATACCTGTAGGACATTATTAAGTCTTCCTTTCAGAAATGTCTTTCCATCTCCTTTCCCTATTTTTTCATTGGATTGTTTGTTTTTTAATTGTTAAGTTGTTTGAGTTTCTTGTCCATTCCAGATATTAATCCCTTGTTGGAGGCATACTTTGCAAATATTTTCTCCCATTCTGTAAGTTGTCTTTTCACTCTGTTGATGGTCTCCATTGCTGTGCAGAAGCTTTTTAGTTTGCTATAATCCCATTTGGTTTCTTTTTGTTGTTGTGCCCTGTATTTTGAGGGTTTTATTTACAAAGTCCTACATCCTGAAGTGGTTCCCCTATGGCTCCTTCTAGGAGTTTTATCATTTCAGGACTTACATTAAGGGTATAATCCATTTTGAATTGATTTTGGTATAATTGCATTCTTCTACACATGGATATCTATTCTTCCCAGCACCATTTATTGAAGAGGCTGTCCTCTAACCAATGTATGCTCTTGGTAACTTTGTCAAAGATCAGGGGGCTGAGAATAACCAATTTATGCTCTTGGTAACTTTGTCAAAGATCAGGGGGCTGAGAATTTGTGGATTGATTTCTGGGTTCTCTGTTCTATTGTACTGATCTGTGTGTCTGTTTTTATGTCAATACCATGCTGTTTTGTTTACTATAACTATATACTATCATTTGAAGTCAGGTGGCATAATTCCTCTGGATATCAGGTGGCGTAATTCCTCTGGCTTTTTTCATTTTTCTTTTCTTTTCTTTTTTTTGTTTGCTCAAGATTGCATTGTCTATAGGGGGTCTTGTGTTGTTCCATATGAATGTTATGATTGTTTTTTTCTATTTCTGTAAAGAAGGTCATTGGTAATTTGATGGGGATGGCATTGAATCTGTAGATCACCTTAGGTAGTATGGACATTTTCACAATGAACAGAACACGTTAAAAACAGCTGCATAGAAGTTAATGAAATGCCAGGAATAAGACAATAACTTTAAATAACAACCTGAATGTAAATGGACTGAATTATCCACTAAAGAGACATATACTGGCTGAATCGATTAAAAAACTAGACCCAACTCTATGCTTCCAACTAAAAGTTCACCTCACCTGCAAACGCTCTCACAGACTGTGAGTGAAGGGATGGAAAAAGATATACCCCACAAATGGAAACCCAAAACAATCAGTAATTCCCATTCCTACATTGGATAAAATGGACTTTAAACCAAGAACTATAAAAAAGGCATAGAAGTTAATGACATTATGATAAGGGGATCTATCCAGCAATAACACTTTGCAATCATAAATATATACACAACCTACAATGGAACAACCAGATATATAAAGTGAACACTTTTAAACCTAAAAAGAGAAACAGAGCCAAATACAAAAATATTTGGGGACCTCAATACCCATCTCCAACACTGGAAAGGTCATCTACACAACAAATCAACAGAGAAACACAGGGATTAAAGTACACTTTAGACCGAGTGGATTTGGCAGACATCTACAGGACATTTCACCAAATGACTACAGAATATCCATTCTTCTCATCAGCACATGGAACATTTACAAGATAGATCACATGTTAGGTCACAAATCAAGTCTCAACAAATTTCTTAAGAAACTGTAATCATTTTAAATAGCATCTCAGATCACAATGGATTAAAACTAGAAACCAAAAACAAGTAAAACTTTGGAAACTGTACTAATACGAGGTAACTGAGAAACATGCTTCCGAATGACATATGGGTCCAAGAAGAAATTAAACAGGAAATCAAAAATTTCTTGAAACTAATGAAAATAAAGACACATTATAGCAAAACCTATGGGATACTGCAAAAGCAGTACTAAGTGGGAAGTTTATTGCAATAAATGCTAACATCAAAAGAATAGAAAGGCTTCAAATAAACAACCTAATTATACTCCTCAAAGAACTCTAAAAATAGAACAATTAAATCCCAGAATTGGTAAGGGAAAAGAAATGAGTAAGATCAGATAATAACTAAATAAGATAGAGACCAAAAAACAAATACAAAAGATCAATGCAACATAAAGTTGGTTTTTTGAGAAGATAAACATAAGAGACAAACCATTAGCAAGACTACATAAAACAAGAGAGAAGATCCAAATAACAAATATCAGAAATGAAAAGGGAGACATTGCAACCAATGCCACAAAAATACAGAGAATCATTGGAAACTAATATTAACTATATGCCAAAATATTTGAAAACCTGGAGGAAGTGGATAAATTTCTGGACACATACAAACTACCAACACAGCACCAAGAAGAAAAAGAAAACCAGAAAAGATCACTAATGAGCAACATGATTGAGGAGGTAATCAGCAGTCTTCCAATAACGAAAAGCCTAGGACCAGATGTCTTCACTCTTCAAGTATACCAAACCTGTAAAATGGTAATAATGCCAGTTATTTTCAAAGTTCCAGAAATCAAAATACAGACCATTCTCCCAAACTCATTCCTTGAGACCAGCATCAACCTGACACCAAAATCAAACAAAGTTAAAAAAAAAAACAACATATGATCCTGCAATCCCACGGCTGGGTATATATCCAAAGGAAGGGAAATCACCATGTCAAAGGGAAACCAGCACTCCTGTTCATTGCACCTCTATTTACAACAGCCAAGATACAGAATTGACTTAAATGTCCATCAACAAACAACTGGATAAGGAAAATGTGGTAGATAAACACAATGGAATACTACTCAGCCATAAAAAAAGAATTGAATTCTGTCATTCGCAGCAACATGGATGAGCTCAGAGAAAATTACATTAAGAGAAATAAGCCAGGCACAGAAAGAGAAAATAAATGTTCAAGGAGCATAGGAAAAGTGGCACAAACATATCAGTCAACTTAAAACCATTTTCGCATATTACTCAATACATACAAAATCAAAACGTCTTAAATTCAAGAGTGAAAATATCTGGTGTTGAGAACACATAAGCCAAAGGCAGAAATAAGATGTATGAGTTCTTGCAACTTTTTCTAAAAAACTACTTGCAACTCTCCTCTAATGGGGTCCACACGCACAATTTACAACAGAGAGATTTCACTCCACTGAAAATATTCCACAGAAATGCATGCACCTGGAGACCAAGATGTAGACAAAAATATTCCCAGGTACATTTTTCCCAAAAGCATCTAATGAGGGGAAAATATTTATCTAAATACAATGCATTAATAAATTGATGTCCTTTCATACAATGATATAGAAAAGATAAAAGAAATGAATAAACGACTACTATAAGTGAAAAAGTCACTAAGTCTCACCAACATAATTTTGCACAAAAGAAGCCAAACATAAAAATATACATGCCATACAATTTATTTGTAAAAGGTTCAAAACTTGACACAACTATGATGTTATAATGCCTAGTGACCTTAAAGAGGCAGCAAAAAAAATAGTATTAAGGAAAAGCATAAGGTCAGGGACTTGACTACACACTGAGCTCTGTCTCCCAATGTGAATGATGAATGCACCCTTGCCTTTGCCATCATCAGTCAAGCTACACATTCGTGAGGTATGCAGTTCTTTCAATGTCCATTATACCTCAATTTCGTATCAAATGAAGGTACCCGGGTTGTCATCATGTGCCATATAATTTGCTCCTTTCATGAACACAAATAATGTGCTGGTTGAGTGTCCTATCTGAGGTTACTAAACCTGCTGGTCAACAGAGTTAGGACATGAGGCATTGATGCTTTCTGAAACCCAGTGTCCTGCCTCTGCCTCTACCCTCCTGCTTTGGTGATGATTTGTATATGAATAAAATGATGCCCACCACCCTCAACTCATGCAACCTTGGTCAAACTGGTACAACCTGTGTCATGATGGCTGGGAGTGGACATGCCTATTGTAGCCTTCAATAATCGGCCTTTTCTAAGCGAGAACACTTGGAATCATGTATAGATTCCACACGTCACTGTGAGCATATCAGCATCATGCACTTCCCCAGGGACACTTCCCACTTTACTTACAGCCAAAGAAAGAAGCTGGCAAACGTGACTGCTGTGACACTCCCCGCGCCACAGAACTATCACCTGGCCAGAGGATGATCACAGCAAACACCAGGATGCTGATGATTTACACAAATATTCACAATGAATTATGCACAATTAATTGTTAGCTGCATAATGTTCAAAAGAATTTTCAAACTGAGAGACCAACTTTTCCTTGAGCCACTTCCCTAGAGACTGTGGAAAACAAATCACAACAAGGAAAAGCCCTGCTCATTGGTCCCTACATGGGAGCTCCAGTATATAAAAGCCCCAGAATTAAAGGAATTCTCAAAACCTGGGAAACTCACTTCTGAACAGAAGCCCACCCTTCTACACCTGACAC
>NW_007744201.1:5867-10969 GCF_000696425.1 Galeopterus variegatus
AATGTTTTCTGTTTCGTTTGTTGGTTGGTTGGTTCGTTGGTTGTCGATCGCTTGCTTGCTTGCTTGCTTGCTTGCTTGGGTGGTTAGTTCATGGCAGTTCTTTATGAAGGCTTACTTTGGAGTGGCATTTTTATTTATCTCTTACGAATCTTGCACAATGGTACTACATGTCGAGCAGAGCAAAAATTATCATTCCCACTTTAGAGATGAGAAAATGATTTTCCACGCAGCTAGTAATAGGCAGAAGCAGTTCAGATCCCAAGTTTTTGATACCAGATCAAGGGTGCTTCTTTTTTTATTTCTTTCTTTTTCTTTTTCTTTTTTTCTAAAAGCAGATAGAATACTGTTGGCTGGTCAAAGAAAAGATGGGCATTTTGAATTGCTTCTCTAACATTAGAAATAATTACACCTCTCATCTACAAATACTTTCCTATCTACCAACCTCTTCTCAAATGCTCTTTTCCCTTCTGTGACCACTAGATACTGCCTTTCAGCATTCTAGTCCATGAAGGAAGCCTTACACCTTCTTTGGATTTTGACCAGCTGCTGATGAAACAGTCACCAACAAATAATGCAAGCATCATTAGTATTGCTGGCCCTGCCCTAGCTTAGGGGAACCTGTCCTTTGATAGTCTGGAATAGGCAACCTGGTATCATTGCATTCATCTTAACAGAAATTGGAATTAGGAATCACCTAGCAAAGCACACAGACTTGGGCCCTAATTCCATAGCTTGCTATCTTTGAGGCAATTTCATTTCCTTACATGAAGATTACATGAAAAAGAAGATAAATTTGTACAGAGTCCTGAGAACAAAGTTAGCCATGCAATAAGCATAGACCTTGTGATCCAGTCATAATCTCTGGACTATTAATGAGCACAAAACAACTTTTTATGTCCTATGGGATAGAGACAAGCTAAATGAAAACACAATCTGAGTTGTCAAGAGAAACCGAAAATGGTTGGAAGTAAAATAGGGTAAGAATGTACTCTTCAAAGTCAAGATGGACATTAGGTTGGTTCCCATATGGGGGAACCTGGGTCCCCTGAAGAAAAACTAAGTAGTAAAGAGAATAGCCAAGGCACTCAGCAGGACAAGTACTTATATAGCTCTGAGAGAAAATGAAGATGTTCCCACTGTGGCCACCTTATTAGTAAAGGATGGAAAGGTGTTTCTCGTGAGTTCACTGCACAAGGTGACAGAGAGAAGGGATCTTCCTGGATGATGAGTCTGAAATTCATTGCCAGGTGACTAAACTTTCCAATGAGAGCCTGATGTACGTTAGGTGTCCAGCCAGAGGTTTCACCTACACTCTCTGCCATGACCATCTATTCTGGAAAGGTGGGCATTACTATCCCCATATGAGAGCTGAGGAAATCAATCTTGAGGGAGGCAAAATCACATGCCTGATGTGGCACGGATAGTGCTACCTTTCTCTGGCTTCCAAAACAAAGCTGTTTGGGGGAGCACTGGGGAAGTGATAGGGATATCATGGACCGAGACTGTTTTTGATCCCCAGGTGACATTCTGCCCATGCCAGCTTCTTCTGTATGACCCAATTCCTTTTTCACAAGTTTCCTTTGGAAAGTAGTACAGTTAAATTCTTCCTGCGATTTCAGCTGAATGAAAAGCAACACCAATGAAAAGAAAGCTGTGGATATATCACAATACTGTAGCTAAACACCTAGATAAATTGCAGATAATTGGTCTTGTTTTGTTCAACTCTTTTTCAAGTGAGACACCTCGGGCGTTTTCAGCAAGAGAACTGCGTTTTGAAATTCTCCCTTCAGCACATCCCAGAACTTTCACTTTTAGATTTTGCTTACGTATTCTAAATGAAGAAGAATATTGGACTGTAGGTTCAAGCTCTGTAAGAGCACAGATAGTCTAACTCAAGAAGCAGGAGAGACCCTTAGAAAAGTTGTAACAGGAAGTCACATCCATGTCAAGTTCAGGCAGAGAAGAATTGGAAGGAAGTGTTAGTTTTCTTTTGCTGCTGTAACATATTTTCACATAGTTAGAGGCATGAACAGCACCAATTTATTATCTTACAGTTCTGGAGGTTTGAGGTCCAAAATGGGTCCCACAGAGATAAAGTCAAGGTGTGGCCAGGGAAGTATTGCTTCTGGAGATGCTAGGAAAACAATGCATGTCCTTGTCTTTGCATCTTCGAGAGCCTGCTCCCATCCTTTGGTTTATATCTGTGTATCACTCTGACCTCTGCTTCCTTCCTATCACCCGCTCTCCGATCTCTCTCTTTTCTTTCTAAGGGACTTTATTGTAACATTGGGCCCATGCAGATAATCCAGAAGAACCTCCCCCTCCAATGTCCTTAACTAAATTGCATTCACAACATTTCTTTCATCCTGTAAAGTAACCTATTCACAGGGGATCAGGACACGCACACCTTTGAATCTTGATATGTCCAGAACTAATTTATTTGAAAATGATGGGACAGCAGGTATTAAAAAAAAACAAATGAAAAAGAAGGCTTAGTTCTCAAAGAAACATGAAGGGAAACATTCCCAGCCACATGAAGAACATTTTGAAATTACAGAAGGTAGAATGCTGAGGATTCTAAGACTCAACAGCAACATCCACGTTCTTTGCGGACGCTACTTTACTACCTTCTCATAGTTCACAGTCAGGCTGCGGGATTATCTGGCAAATGGATTTCAAGTCCTTACTAACCTGATCATCTCCTGATATACCTCAATGAAGGCTTTAAAGTGGAAATCCAAGAAATCCCTAAGGTAGGCACTGTAGAAACCTGCATCCATCTAAAAGGTGGGTTTTTCATTTTAGGAATTTCCACGCTTCCACCCTTCACACACATTAATTTCATTGACCCAGTGAACATGATTAGAAGGTCAATTCAATTTTCATGACTCAATTTTCATTGATGTTCTAACAACACGATATTATTGATTTCAATCTTCCTATATCAAAAATGGAAATAAATTATTAAGAAGAACCAAAGGAAGTATGTGGTATAAATAATAAAATAAATAATAAAAAAATCAGTGAACAAATAGACCTGACAGAATTTCTGATTTAGAAAACCAGTCTTCAGGATTTTACAATGGAAATTTAAACACTTGAGGGAATGAATGCAATGGAAATTTAAACACTTGATTACAATGGAAATTTAAACACTTGAGGGAATGAATGAGAATGGGCACACTACATGTCAAAACTTGCAGGATATCATAAAAATGGTGTTTAAGGAAAACTTTTAACCCTTCAATATTTATACTAGTAAAAAATAAAACTGGAAAATAAATCAATATAGTATTCATCTTAAGATGTCAGAAACAGAAAAATTAATAAGCAAAAAAATTAGAAGAAAATACATAAGTGAGAATGGAAATTAAGGAAATATAAAACACACAAAAAGATATAAATCAACAAAAGCAAAAGTCAGTGCCTTCTACGATCTTTTTTGACATCAATAAAACACTGATAATACAGATTAGAAAAAAGGACAGGATAAATTTAAATAATACTGTGACTGAAAGAAGGCGAATGTGTGTGTGTGTGTGTGTGTATTCACAGAGAATGTTTAATAAACGCACTTGGAAAATTTGATCATTAATTCACATAATATACTAAAATCTAGTCCAGGTGAACTAAAGATTTAAATGGACTCAACAACATTAAAACCCTTAGAAGAAAACATAGGGAAATATCTTTTAGATCTTCAGGTAGAAAGAGACTCCTTCACAAGGAAAAACAAGTTAGGTCTTACAGAAATCATTGCCTAATTGGATTATGTTAACATAAAGAATTTATGTCCATCAAACAAGATCTTAAAAGTGAAAACAAATTACACACTGGAGGAGGTTTCAGTAATTCATATACCAGTAAAAAATGAGTATCGGGGAAAATCTCCTACAAATCAGGTCTTTCTTTAAGAAAGCATGTGAAACCAAATTAAGTAGTAGGGGGGAAAAACAACTGGAAATTTCACATTGAGATAAACACATATGGCAAATAAACTTATGAAGAAATGTGAAATCTGGTTACTATTCAGAGAACTGTGAAACTATACTACAATCAGGATTCCTACATGCATTTCATTGGATATTATTATCTTGTTTTATAATTCTTTAGAAAAATAGAAATTTTAAAATTACAAGGTTAGTGTGGGTAAAACTAGGAATGGAAGCTTTGTCTGCTTCTCAAGCCTTGGCTCTTAATTGCTACACTCTCCTCCTGGAGATGTCTCAATTTCTTGCATAACACTTTGGGGTTTTGTGTTTTCTCATTATACACCATTGTAGAGAATTCCTGGCACATAATGTTCACTCAATAAATGTTGGTAAAATGAATTCTGTAATAAGTGACCTTTCACATGTTGTAGAACAACACACCCAATCCTGGCACTATCCTCAATGTGCAGCTCAGTTGGAGCCAAGTCTTGTCAAATGACTTGGGGTTCAGAATGGACATGGAGGTCCATAAAACATGAGGCCAGGATTTGTACTCTGTCAAGATGCTCTCCTTTCAGTACCTGCTTCTCTTCCATTTTACCTACTTTATTTCCTATGTGGTCAAATACAGCAATGGTTAAATGCTAGAGGGTGGAATACTGGGTGTTCACTACAGTAATCAAGTTGATAACAACTATAAGAGCCTTAAAGTGTTTTCATCTTTATCACTTAATTGGAGATCTATCAAGACTTTCAGGAATTTGAAGAAAGATTGGAGAACCAAAAAAGTTGACCTTTGGTGTTTCTTTTCTCCCCACGGGCTTACCTAACCCAGAATAGAGAGGTTAGAAAGAAAGCCACTCATTTAAGATCNTACGAAATCTGATTACTATTCAGAGAACTGTGAAACTCTACTACAATCAGGATTCCTACACGCATTTCATTGAATATGATTATCTTGTTTCATACTTCTTTAGAAAAATAGAATTGTTAAAATTACAAGGTTAGAGTAGGTAAAACTAGGAATGGAAGCTTTGTCTGCTTCTCAAGCCTTTGCTCTTAATTGCTACACTCTCCTCCTGGAGATGTCTCAATTTCTTGCATAACATTTTGGGTTTTGTATTTTCTCATTATACACCATTGTAGAGAATTCTTGGCACATAATTCTCA
>NW_007744201.1:12094-14074 GCF_000696425.1 Galeopterus variegatus
TATGATCTTAAGATAATTATTCAAGTTATTAAATAAGAAACTGAAAGCACTGTAAGTTCTATGGAAAAGATCCAGAACCAGATCATTAAAATAAAGAACTCAGGTTTATGAGAAGCAAACATTCAGGGAAAGAGACAGAAGGCTAGCCGCAGCATAAGAGAGGACATCGCTAATGCACATCATCAACAAAGGCAAGTGTTCACAATAAATAAAATACATCAATGAAGAAATAAGGAGAAGACACACTTCAGCAGAATTAATTTAAGATACAATCAGAACCTCACAAAAGAGAAATCCAAAAGTTCAATGAGCATAGGAAAAATTATGCAAACTGTCCAGTCTTAGGACAATTCACACTAAAACCATATTAACATATTACAAAACACAACTGGAACGGCTCACATTCAAGAGTAAAAATATCAGGTGTTGAGGAGACATAAGGCAATGACAATAAGATGGATGAGGTATTGCAACGCTTTCTGAAAACTCTCTGGAACTCTTCTCTAATGTCACCATATGCACAATTTATACCCCAGAAATTTCACTCCAGAAAAATATTCCTCAGAAATCATGCATGTGTAGACAAGGTGTAGACAACAATGTTCCCGGGAGCATTATTTCCAGAAGCCTCTAACCAGGGACAAATACCCATCACGTAGAGCAGGTGTCCACACATTGTGGTCCCAAAACACAACGATATACCAAAGATCCATGGAAATGAACAAACGGCTACTACATGCAAAAAACTCAATAAATGTCACAGATATAATTTTTATCAAAAGCAGCAAGACAAACAAAAAATACATGCCATATAATTTATTTGTATAAAGTTCAAAACTTGCCACAACTATGATATTATAATACCTAGTTACCTTAAGGAGGATAAAAATAAATCAGTATTAAGGAAAAGCATGAGGACAGTGACTTGACCGCACACGGAGCTCTACTTCCTGACAGCAATGACGAGCACACTCTTCCTTTGTCATAATTGCTCAAGCTATACATTAGTGACATATGTAGCTCTCTCAACTCCCATTAGGTGTCAATTTCTTTTCAATAGAACGTACTTAAGGTGTCATCATGTGGCATATAATTCCCTACTTTTAGGAAGACACACAACATGCAGTTTGGGTGTCCCACCTCAGCTTACTGATCCTGCTGATCAACAGGGTTAGGACATAAGGCGTTCGTGCTTCCTGAATCCCAGTGTCCTGCCTCTGCTTCTATCCTCCTCCTTTGGTGATACGTATACAAACAGAATGGTGACTGCCACCCTTGACCCATGTGTTCTTTGATCAAATGAGGATAATCTGTGCCATGGCTGCCGCGAGTGGTCACGCCTCTTGTAAACTTCAATACTCAAGCTGTTCTGAGTGAACACACTTGGCTCAGGCATGCATTTCATTCATCACTGTGAGCATATCAGCATCATGCCCCTCCCTGGGGCACTTTCAACACTACCAACAGCCAATGGAACAAGCGGCAAATACAACTTCTGTGACACTCCCAGGCTACAGGAACTATCACCTGACCACATGGTGATCAGATCAAAACCATGCTGCTGAGGATATCCACAAACACACACAATGGATTATGCAAAATAACCTGCCAGAAGCATAAATTTCAACAGATTTCTCATACTTACAAACCAAGTTTTTCTTTGGGCCATTTCACTGGGGACCATGAAAAACAAACTACCACAAGGAAAATTCCTGTACATTAGTGCCTAAATGGGGGATCTAGTGTGTAAAACCTCAAAATTAAAGGATTCCAGACAACCCACAACCTGGGAAACTCACCTCTGAAGAGAAGCCCACCCTCCATACCTGACACCATGACCCAATCCTGCTGTTCCCCTTGCTGACAGCCTACGTGCTGCATGACCACCTGCTACCTCCCCAGCTGTTGCTGCAGTCCTTGCTCTGGGTCCAGCTGCTGCCACCCTTCCTGTGGTGGATCTAGCTGCTGCCAGCCCAGCTG
>NW_007744201.1:14897-20515 GCF_000696425.1 Galeopterus variegatus
TGTCAGAACCTGTAAAGGACCAGTTGCTGCTGCCCCAGCTGTGGCTGCACTCCTTGCATTGGTTCCAGCGGCAGCCACCCCTACAGCTGCTGATTCACCTACGGCAGACTCACCACCCACCGCAGACCATTTCCTCAACCATTTTGTCAAAAATCCTGCTCCCACAAGAAACTTGCTCTCTAAGCTTTGCTGACAATCAACATGCTGACACTGACCCTTGCTGTCCCCTTCTTTCTACAATTTTTGTGAATCTACTGAACTGATGCAGTCAGCATCCCTTTGATTTTATTCTTCCTTGTTTCCTCATGCCCAGTGAACCCCATGCTGCTCAGCTCCCGCTCTGTGACACGGCTTCATGGTCTCTACATTGGGAATGTGACCATCAGCTGTTGCCTCCATGAAACATACAAAATATAAAATAAAGAGTTCTGATGACTGTGTATTTAGCTTTCTGTAATAATCAATACTGAGTATCATTTTAGATCTATGCATTATATTTAGGAACCTCTGCGACAATGCTTCAGTCCTTCATGATCACCTTAACTGTCTTCCTGGCTGATCTTTACTAAGAAAATTTGTATCGTCCTGCATCCTATGCTATGTTTTCTGTTTTCTTTGTTGGTTTGTTGACAGCAGTTCTATTTTGAAGCCTTACTTTGGAGTTGCCTTTTGTATTTATCTCATTCAAACCTCACAATGGTCCCACATGCAAAACAGAGCAAAGGATATCCTTCCCAATTTAATAGTCTAATAATATTTGCTATTAAACTAATAATTGACAGAAATAGTTCAGATGCCCAGTCTGTTTGATTGCAGTGTAAACGCACTTCTTTATTGTTGTTCTTTCATTTTAATTTTTCTACACATATTTTAGGTACTACGTTTTTGGAGAAATGATTTCCTTGAGGTTCCTATAACTAATCTAGTCATCCTAGCCCAGGGTCTTAACCTGCCATCCTCTTACCTCTGCTCTTCTTTCTTATCAGTCTCCCTCCAGCCACACTAGCCACCTTTCTAACCTCCGGGAATGTGAAGTTTACTTGTGAGGCATCCTCACCTCTGCCAAAGCAATAATTTTTCCCCACTTTGAAATAAGGATGTCAAGGGCCCAACAAGAACTTGTCTTGCCTCTGGAGTACTAGCATATATAATATTGTTGACCAGTCACAGTAAAGATAGACATTTTGAATTTCTTCTCGAACATTAGGAATAATTATGCCTTTCATTTACAAACATATTTCTATCTACCAACCTCTTCTCAAATACTCTTTTCCCCCCTATGAACTTTAGAGATTGTCTTTTCAGCATTCTACTCCATGAAAGGAAACTTACACCTTCTCTGGATTCTGATCAACCACTGTACAATCTGTCACCAATAAATAACTTTAACAGCATTCGTGTTCCTGTCCCTACCCTCACCTAGAGTTACCAGACCCTCAATGTCATAAAATTCACATCCTGATATCACTGGATTCATCTTTTAAAAATTGGGATTGGGAATCACCTAGCAAAGCATAGCATACACGTTTGGGCCATGATACTTGAGTTCCTGAACACTGAGGCTATTTGGTCTCTTGACAGGAGCATTATATGAAGGAAAGATAAATTTCTATAGAGTCTTGAGAATTTAGGTACTCAGGCAATTTTCATGAACATTGATAATATGCTACAATCACTGTCTCTGGGCCGTTAAAGAACACAAACTGATTTCCTGTTTATGTGAGATAAAGACAAATAAGCTAAGTGAAATCAAACTTAGAATTATCAAAAGAAAGAGAAAAAGGGTAGGAAGTAAAATAGGAGAAGGAAGGATGCACTCTTCAAAGACAAGATGGGCAATAGGTTGTTTCCCATAATGAGAAACCTGGATCTTCTGAAGGAAAACTGAATATAAAGAGAAGAACCAAGGCACTCAGCAGGACAAGTGTTCATATAGTTCTGGGAGACAATGAAAATGTTTCCATTGTGACCACCTTCTAAATAAGAGATAGAAAAGTGCTTCTGTTGAGTTCACCTCTCGATGTGACAGAGATGTGTGATTGTCCTAGAGGATGTGTCTGAAATTTTTTGCCAGGTGACTAAACTTGCCATAAGAGGAAGGGATGGGTGAGTGGCTTACATTTACTGAGGGCCTGCTGTATGCTGGGTATTGAGCTAGAGGTTATGCCTACACTATCTCCAATGATCATGCATTCCTGAAAGGTGGGCATTATTGTCCTTATATTAGAGCTGAGGATATCAGACTTGAGGGAGGCAGAATAATTGGCCAGAACTCGCATAGTAGCACAATATTCACCTGCTTCAAAAACAAAGCCGTATGGGGGAGTGTTGGGAAATGATAGCACTATCATTGACCTGAAAGGCTTTTGCTCACCAGGTGATATTCTGACAGTACCAGCTTGTTACATGTAGCCAACTTCTTTCAGTGCTGTCTCTATTTCCTTGTTGAGCAGTTAATTTCTTTCTGTGATTTGTGTTTTTTGGAAAGCAGTGTCTAACATAAGAATGCTGATGATGTATCAGAATACCATGGAAAATACCTGGTTGAATTTCAGATGATTGGTCTTTTTTATGTAATACCTTTCATGGCAGAGAAAGCTCAGTTTGTTTGTCCAGATATTGATTCTTAAAAATTCTCTCAAGACAGTCTAGGAACAGTATTTTTAGGTTTTACTTGTGTTTTTTAAATGAGAAGAAATCTTGTGCCCTAAGTTCAAACACCTCAATAGGAAAATAGTTTAACACGAGAAGCATAAGATGTTCTTAGAAAGTCATAATGGGTAGCTACATCAATGTCAAATTAAGGCATAAAAGAATTGGAAGTATTAGCTCAGCACAGCACAAAATAAAAATTCAACCAAGCAATTCTATGAGCACCTTTACTTACAGTTGTAGGTCTGACAGAAGTGCTAACGTACATTTATCAAGCACCCTGTAAAAAAACTTTAATAGCACCATCATTTTCAATAGTCCCAATCTGCAAACATGCTGTATATTCATCAACATGATAACCAAAAATAAATTCTGCCAATTTCAATCAGTGGAAGATTGTATGACATTGATAATGAATAAACTACCAATAATAATTATATCAATGAATTTCACAGTCATAATGTTAAGATAAAGTAGCCAATTCTATACTTTCTCATTTCCATTAAAGTCAAAAATAAAACTGACCTAAAGAATTGAATGCAAATAGAATGATTGGTTAACTGTCTTTAAGGATGAGTGAGAGGATATAGCTGTCTTTAAGGGTGAGTGAGAGGATATAATGTGGAGGAACTGGAATTAATTACTATTTCCTAAACAGGTAAGAGTGATATGGACATATTCACTTTGTAATATTCTGTCAAGTTGCAAATTAATAATTTGCGTTCTTTTACATGAATGGCGTACCTGAAAATAAAGTTTTAACATGTTAGACCTCAAAGATAAAGCAGGTATCATCTCAACTAATATAATTTCCTCATTGAAAAGAAAGACAGAAGAAATGCATAGTCAGACACTAAGTCTGCTACTAACCAAGGCTAGGACTAGACTCGTCAGCTCATCCTGACTTTCCTGCATCTATAGCAATGATATCATAGAAAGTCCCACATTCTCATCCTGGCCAGCTCCGCAATCCTGAGCAAATCAGGGTGAATGGTCACTTATGAACTGATTGATACTTTCTTAGTCCTAGTCAACTGCTACTATGTGTATCCATCTGCTCTGGTTCTACTCTGCCGTAAGGAACACATTGTGCCAACCATGCTCTCCCCAGGTGTCTGTTAGAATTGAGGTATGCAGATAGAGTAGATTGTACAGACACCTGTCTATTAGTCTTGAATCAGGTTTCTTCAGGTCAAAAGACTTGGAACCAGGAATTCACTTTGTCACTGTGAACATATCGCTATCATGCCCCTCCCCCAAAACACACTCTAATCTCCATATACCAAAGGAACAAGGCAAAGGAGGGGGAACTGCCTGGCTCTCTTTCTCTTTCTCATTTGCATTTTTGTTTTAAAAGCAAGTTTTGTTCTTTCTTATGTATTCACGGTAGTAATTATCATTTTTCAGATTCCAAATGTAAGACTCCCTTGATAATTTCTTGTAGGGCTGATTTAGGGGGAGCTATCATGTGACCAGAGGATGATCAGAGCAGAAACAATGCTGAAAAGTTTCTATGATTATTCTCATTTGAGAAACAAACTAAACACTTATTTCCAAAACATTCATAACAATTACAGAACAACTTCCTCCATGACAATCCCAATCTTCATATAGAAAACAATGTAAACAACAATAAGGAAAGTTCTGCTTATTGGTCCAAACCTTGGAGGCCACCAAAGGAATACAGGAATTCTAAAGTTCCAGATCCCATAGAACACAAAACCCTTGAAATGTCTGAAAAGGAATTCTGAGCAATGATCTTAACAAAACTCAAAGAGTTGAGAGAAGACGAAATTAGCAGACACAATGAAACTAAAAAAAGTACCCAGGATTTGAAGGAAGACATGTAAAAAGAGATTAATACCTGAAAAAAGAATGTAGCAGAACTCCTGGAACTGAAAGATTCCTTCAGTGAAATAAAAAACACAACTGAGAGCTTAAGCAGCAGGATAGAGCAAGCACGAAAAGAATTTCAGATCTCAAGGATGGTCTTTTCAAAATAACCCTAGTGGACAAAGAAAAGATAAAAGAAATTTCAAAATGAAGAAAATATATGAGGGCTAGCAAATAACCTTAAGTGCACAAACATCCAAATCATAGGCATTCCAGAAGGGAAGGAGAAAGGGAAAGGCAATGGAAATCTATTCAAGGAAATAATAATGAAATACTCCCCACAAACCTTTTGATCAAGGGAGCCCAAAGATCCCCAAACAGACTCAAACTAAAAAGATCCTCCTGAAGTGCATTATAGTCAAACTAGCAAAGCTCAAAGACAAAGAAAAAATTCTAAAAGCAGCAAGATAATAGTTTAAAGTCACCTGCTAGTGATCCCCCAGCAGACTAACAGCAGACTTCTCAATGGAAACTTTACAGGCCAGAAGAAAATGGGATGATATATTCAGTATACTAAACGAAGAAAAACAGCCACCTATGAATTCTTTACCCAGCAAAGCTATCCTTCAGAAATGAGGGAGATATATGGTATATCCCAGACAAAAGAAAAACTGTGGGAGTTCACCACAACATGACCAGTTCTGCAAGAAGTTCTCAAGGGAGTCCTACATCTGGAATCTGAAGAATGATAATCACTACCATGAATACATAAGGAAGTACAAAACCTGCTGTTAAACAAAAATGCAAATGAGGAAGAGAAAGAAACTAAATCATATCAACTCAAAAAAACAAGAATCATCTACGATAAATAATAAAAGTGGAAGAAAGGAACCAGCGATATTTAGAAAATCTAATAAAAGGAATTAAATCCAGGAGTAAAACAATACCTGTCAATAACAGCCTTAAATGTAAACGGATTAAACTCCCCATTCAAACGATGCAGAATGACTGATGGGATTAAAAAGCTGCATCCAACTCTATTCTCTCTTTTATTTATTTATTTATGTACTTATTTATTTTTTTTCCTTTTTGTCTTTTTTCATATCCTGCAACGGATTGCAACCCTCAGTGTC
>NW_007744201.1:21429-23523 GCF_000696425.1 Galeopterus variegatus
TCAAATTGTACGTTTATTATCTCATTCAAATCTCACAACGGCCCTACATCTTGAACAGCCAAGGATAGCACTGCCATATTGATAATGGGGAAAAGACTTGCTGTGCAGCCAGTCATCCAAAGAAGCTGATCCGTGCTGGTGTTCTTTGATTCGAAGGCAAGGGAACTTGCTTTTTCTCGGTCTTTCCTTTTTCTTCATTTTGTTTGTACTTTTTATTTCTCTACATGTACACATGGCCCTGTCAACTTTTCACAGGATAGGTGGACATTTGCAGTAGTTTCTCTAACATTAGGACTAATTATCCCTTTCATCTATTAACACTTTTCTGTCTACCAAGCTCTTCCCAAGTACTCCTCCCCACTCTATGACCAATAGGCACTGCCTTTCAGCATTCTCATCTATGAAGGGAGCCTTATACCTACTGTGCATTCTGCAAGTCCACTGGTACAATACGTTACCAAGAAATACTATGAGCACCATTCGTGTACCTGGCCCTGCCCTCGGCCTGGGCAACCTCTCTTTTGATCTCATGGAGTTGGCATCCTGGTGTCACTGCATTCATCTTAAGACATATCAGAATGGTCAATGACCTTAGGAGCACCTATGATTGGGCCTTGATTCCTGACCTGAAATTTGAGCCCCCTTGGATTCTGGACATGAATGTTGTGTGGAGAGAAGGAAAGTTGGTACATGGTCCTGAGAATTACGTTACCCATGTAATTGGCATATTTCCTGTGATCCATTCACAAACTCTGGGCCACAAAACAACAAAAAACAACTTTCCATATTCTCTGAGATGAAGACAAAGAGCTCAGGAAACCAGTCTTGTGGGAGGCAAAATCACTTGCCTCAAGTTGCATGCTTAGTGCTACCTTTACCTGGCTTCAAAAACAAAGCTGTTTCAAGGAGCACCATTTTGCATTCCCACCAACAATGTATGAGAGTTCCTTTTTCTCCGCAACCACGCCNCTGACAGGGACTCAGGACTAAGCCCAGGGGGGCCCAATGCAAGGAGCTGAGGAATTAAGCTGCTGCCCACAAACAAGCACATGGACAGAACCTCAGGACCCCACCCAAGGACCTGTATCATCGAGCCAGGGCCCTGACACCCCACCCACAAGCAGGCACACTGTAAGTGCCAGGGAGCCCACCAGGAGTCCTGAGGCAGAAAGCCAAGGACCGAATATGCCCACACACTACCAGACAAACAACCAGTGTCAAGGAGCATAACAAAATAATAATCAAAAAGTGGGTAACCCATGATACCCACCACATTCACCAGAGCTGCCACAAAAATGGCTAAAAGTAACAACCACCAAACAAATTATATCACTTGAATTGACACAGCTAAGAAAATTAATTACGGGCTGACCCGGTGGTGCACTCGGTAGAGTGCAGCACTAGGTAGCGTGGCTGCGCTCCCGACGAGGGTTCAGATCCCATATAGAGACCGGTCCGCTCACTAGTTGAGCGCGGTGCGGGCGCAACACCGAGGGTTGCAATCCCGTTACCAGTCAGGAAAAATGACAAAAAGGAAAAAAAATTAATTACAATGAATACATTCCCTTTCAAAACATATAGGAACTCCTCAACATGATAAAAAAAATCATGGTCTCAACATCGGGAAGGTGATCGTCGGCATTTGCCTCTACGGAACCTTAAGAGCAGAAAATCTCTTTTGACTGGCTGTGGAGCACTCTGTCATGATCAATACTGAGCATCTTCTTAGATGCAAGCATCAAATTTCAAAACTCCTGCCAAGTTACTTAACTCTCTCATGCTCACATTAACTGTCTTCCTACCTCAACTTTTCTAATAAAATTGGTATTCTCCAGCAACTCTATGTCAAGTTTTCCATTTTGTTGGTTGTTTCATTGGTTGGTTGGTGGGGTGGTGGGTGTGTTGGATGGCTGGTTGGTGGATGGGTGGGTTGGATGGTGGGTTGGGTGTTTGGTGGTGTGATCGCTTGACTGGTGAGTTGGTGGGTGGGTTGGTTGGTTTAAACCAGTTCTTTTCTCAGCCTTACTTTGGAGTCAAATTGTACGTTTATTATCTCATTCAAATCTCACAACGGCCCTACATCTTGAACAGCCA
>NW_007744201.1:24869-27818 GCF_000696425.1 Galeopterus variegatus
TCTCTGAGATGAAGACAAAGAGCTCAGGAAACCAGTCTTGTGGGAGGCAAAATCACTTGCCGCAAGTTGCATGCGTAGTGCTACCTTTACCTGGCTTCAAAAACAAAGCTGTTTCAAGGAGCACTAAAGAAATGATTGGGATACCATAGGAGCCAGCTGCTTTTGTTCTCCCGATGACGATCTGGCAGCACCAGCTTCTGTGTGATTGACTTCCTTTTTCATGGTCTTTATCAGTGAGCGGAGCAGGCAAATTCTTCCTTTCATTAGAGCTGAATGAAAAGCAATGCCTAAGATAAGAATGCTGAGGAGGTCACAATACAGTCGAAAATACCTGACTGCACTCGAGATATCTGGTCTGCTTTTGCACGTGCTTTACCCGGTACAGAACGCTGAGGAGTTTTCATCAAGACAATTGCTCCTTGAAATTCTCCCCTCGACACATACTAGAAATTGCGTGTCAGGTTGGGATTATGTATATTAGAAAAAGAGGAAGCCTGCACTTCAAGGCCAAGTTCTGCAATAGCACTCAGGGTTCAACTCAAGAAGCACAAGGGAGCCTTACAAGATTCCTGACAACTACTCAGATCAATGTAGAGTTCAGGCAGAGAAGATTTGGAAGGAAGGATTACTTTCCTATTGCTGATGTATCAAATATCCACAAACTTGGTGTCTTAAGCAGCACAAATTTACTCTCTGACACTTCTGGTTGCCGTAGGTCAAACATGGGTCTATGAGGCTAAAATTGAAGTGTGGGTGGGAATGCCTTCCTTCTCACGGTACGAGGAAATCAATCCAAGCCCTTCTTTTTCCGTCTTCTAGAGCCTGCTCCCTTCCCATTCCTCATGAACCTGCATCCTTCTCAAGATGACTTCCGTCCTAACATTCCGTCACCAATCACCCTCTCTTCCTTCCAAGGTCCCTTCTCGTAATATTGGGCCCACCCAGATAATCCACGTGGAACCACCCCTCCTAAGATCCTTCATCTAATTGCATCAGCTCTTTGTCTACAGACCTCTACTATAACCAACTCACAGTTAATTAGGACATGCACATCTTGAACAGGCCTGTTTTTTACCTACAACATGAAGTTTCATATAATTTGAAAATCGTCTGAGACGGTAAATCCTAAAGGAAAAGAAGGCTTAGTCCTTCTCAAGGATACATATCAAAAATTCTCCGAGACAAGTGAGGAAGATTCTGAGATTACAATATTGACAACATTGAGCATTCTACAGCTTTTTAGGAACATCCACCGTCCTTGTGTTTGCTGCTTCAGTGTCTTCTAAAAGCTCAGTCAGGCTGTTGGAGTATTTTGCACATGGATTGCAAACTCTCACTATCCTGGTCACCTCCCAAAGTTATTCTATGAAAGCATTGAAGTGGAAATCGGAAAAATCCCTTAAGCGTGCACCATAGAAATCTACACTCATCTCTATGGTAGGGTTTTCACTTGAGGAACACCAATACTTCTCTATTTTCACACCTTGATTTCATGAATGATGGGAATTCAATTGATGGCCACCCAATTTTCCCATCACAATTTTCTTTAGTGTAAGAAAAACATGATATTATTGACCTCTTTCTTCCTTTCTTGAACACATACAGAAATTAGTAACAAGAACCAAGAGAAATGATCTCAATGAAAAATAGACACAGTGCATTTTTGGCCGAATGGGGCTAAGAAGAGAAGTACAGACTTGGAGTACCGATCCGATAACTTTACCATTGGAATTGAACATCTCAGAAAATTGCGGTGAACACACTCCCTGTCAATACTTGCAGGATCTCCTCAAAATGATGCAGTAAGAAAAACGTCAAACCCTCGATATCAACATTACTGAGAAATCAAATGAAAACTGAATGAATGTCGTATTCAGATTCAGAGAGAAGACAAAGAAAGTCACAGATAGAAGAATTAATTGACAAAACTTTAGAAGGAAACCGATGAATGACAATGGAAATTCAGAAAATGAACATACAAAATGGAGGAAATCAACAGAAGAGAAGTTGGTGCTTTCTAAAATCTTTTTTCCTTACATCAATAAGCCCCTGATCAAATTCATCAGGAGGAAAAACAAGACAATTGGAAATGATGTCATAAATAAAAGGACGCATCAATATACACATGTAGGTAAAAATATATATCTGCATTCACAGAGAATATTTGATACATGCGGCATGAGAGTAAGGACACTGGATCCCACATACACAACTGGAATGGAAATCTAGTCCAAGGGGACTACAGAACTGAAATGTACTAAACAACATTAAAACTCAAGGAAGAAAAGACACATGAACATCTCAAAGAGCTGGAGGTAGAAAAACACTTCTTAACTACCAACTAAAGCAATTAATCCTTCCAGAAAAGGATCACCCCAAAAGGTAATTTTTACATACACTGTGTGTGTTTATGAATCTCCACGTCAATAAAAGTGAAAAATGAACTTACACGCTAGAGGACGATTTATTAATTCAGATACAAATAAAAACATTTGTCTCAACGGGGAAAATATTGTACGTGTCTTATTCTCCCTTCCTTTTTATTTTTATTTTTTGAAACAAAGTGTGTAAAACCAAATTTCATATTACCGAGGAAGCACCACCAACTGGAAAAATCATATGGCCATAAATATGTGGCACATGAAGATAGGAATTAATGTGCAACCTGGTTACTCTGGAGGAAAAGGCAAAGCTAGAACAAATCGGGTATCGTACACGTACTACACCCGATGAAAACAACCCGTCTTAGGAGCATTTGGAAAAATAGAAATGGTAAAATGACCACATCAGTGTCGAAGAAACTAGGATGGGAATCCTTCTCGGGTTCTCTCCATTTGCTCCTAATTGCTACACTCTCCTCTTCAGTATCCAGTCACTAATTCTGCGAAACAATCAGAACCTCACAAAAGAGAAATCCAAATGTTCAATGAGCAGAGGAAAAGTTATGCA
>NW_007744202.1:0-864 GCF_000696425.1 Galeopterus variegatus
TGGGCCTGCTGTGCTGACAGGTGGAAGCAGCGAACCATCGAGGTCAGTGGGAATTCAGGGCACGTGGGAAACGGGGTGAAGGTCGTGCCCACTGGCCGTGAGCTTGGAGGAATGGTGTGTGATGAGCTTCTGTGTTCCCACAGGCCACCGAGGCCCAGAGAGCTTGTGGAAAATGAAGATCTGTTGCCTCTCCTTCCGGCAGATTTATGCTGGCTTTGTCTTAAACGGGGTCAAGAGCTTGGAGACATGTTCGTGTCGCCTGCTGGGAAGCCAACAGAACCATACCATCGGCATCCACATTGCTTACAGGGACTGGGAGGACGACACCTCTCGGGAGCTGCTGCAGGGGAGGCTCAGGATGACGCCCGCTCAGATTCAGGCCTTGCTTCGGGAATGGGAAAAGTTTGGCCGAGGAGTGGTAGCTGGTAAGTGACAATGTGCCGATCGTTGTACAGATGAGTCCAAGAGCTGCCACCCTGGATCTGGCTGGGGAGTTTGGGGGCTTCTCTTTTATTTTGAACTGGTTTGTGTGTTTGCTGCAGTTTTCTGAAGCAATGCACGTTCAAGGGGGCAGCAAGGGGCCCTGGGCTGGGGTCTGCAGGCCCAGCTTGCCTCACCTCCGGTAAATCATTTCTCTGCTCTTGGCTTCGGTTTTTGCTTCTGATCTGTGAAGCTGGGTCAGGTCCATGATGTCATGTGGTGCTGGGCTGTGCGTGTGCGTGTGTGGGTGAGCATGTGGGGGGGCAGAGACCAACAGAGGCAGCACAGCACATTGTGTGGGTTGGCTGCCTGCCTGGCTTCATATGCTTGCCCTGTCCCCACCACCAGTGGCACCCTGTGCTAATCCCTTCTCCTCCGTGGGTG
>NW_007744202.1:1814-5318 GCF_000696425.1 Galeopterus variegatus
CCCTCCCTCTGCCTCACCCAGGATTCCCGGAACATGTTTGGTTCATCATCTGTGCTCAGAGAGAAGGCCCTGCTGCCCTTCCTGTCTTTGTGGTGATGTCATCTAAGTCTGTAGCGGCCATAATTTTGAATATCCAAGTTGTCACACTGGCAAGCCTTTGTTTATGGAAGGAAAAACCACCTGTGTGTTTCTCTCTTTGTGCGCAGGGCTCATTGACATTGGGGAATCTTTGGAGTGTCCTGAAAACTTAGCTTCTGAGGAGGATGTGGAATTGGAAATTCAAATTATTCTGACCAACCTGCAGCAGAAGTACCTGACTGTGATTTCCAACCCCAGGTGGTTACTGGAGCCCTTACCTAGCAAAGGCGCAAAGGATATATTCCAGGTGGACATCCCAGAGCGCCTGATCCCTTTGGGGCAGAAGGTCTGACGTGTGTGGGCTCCTGAGAGGAACGTGGCTGAGAAACCAGCTAAATCATGGCACCGTTGATTCTCCATCTTGGCGCACCTGCATGTAGATCCGGTTAAGTGTGAATTACCCCTGCACTGTAGCGTGCTTCCCACTACATGGCGTTCACAGAAACAGGTTTCTGCGCTCACATGAAGGGAATAGGGGATGTTGCTGGTCATTTTGGTCCTGCTAATGTCTGGATTGCACAAACACATGTGTTGAAGGTAACTGTGAAGTGTTTGGGGCTCCCTCATGTTTCCCCAGTCTTTGTTCTGGTCAAAACTCATCAACTCTCTGAGCAGCATCCTAGTGACCTTGTGAAAAGCGTGAGCCCAAGCAGTGAATGTTTGCCCGAGAGTGACCAGCCATCAATAGCCTGACTCATCCAGGAGGAAGAGGACGTCAGACTTAGAAACACACATCAGACTTAGAAACATGAAGCTGTCTATCCTTCCAGATTCCTCCAGGTCTCTTGCTCACGCATCTCCCAGTCAGGAAGGCTAATTGTTCATGAAGCCCGTGTGTACCCTGCAGTGCAGAGCTTCTTCAGATCCAAACAAAGGACCTGAGATACAGCTCTCATTCAATGAGGCTCATTTTGCAAAGTGATCAGTACTGTTATAATTTAGTAGCAAATCTTTGTTTTGCTTTTGTGATTTCTCAGCAAAGTTTCTAGTGGTGGTTATCTATGAGGATCATGGGCTTTCCCCCCAGGCATGGACTGGAGTGGCTGGTCTCTTCTGAGCCAAGACATAGTGGTTGTACTTCCCTTGGCAGACTGGGCAGCCTCTCTGGAGGGACCCTGGATGCTGGGTTGGGACACTTAGCTGTGGAACAGAAACTTCCTGGGAACAGTGTGGGGACAGTGATGAGGAAGGAATCTCCTGTTTCAAGGTATGGGAATAATGTAAGGTGATACTCCCAAGGTCAGCAGTGAGGCTGTTCTGTATCCTGAGCAGCAGGCAAGGCTCAGGGGACTGGGTCTTGCTGGGCGAGTCCTCACAGTTTGTAGAAAATACTTGGCTGAGTGGGTGGAAATGCTGCTGCCTCAAATGGAAGAGGACAACGGGGACCAAGCCTGTATAGGGCAGGGTCTTTAGCCTCATGTCACTGAGACATGTGTTGTGTAGATGGTTAGAAATGACACGGAATCCCAATTCTCGTTTAGATGGTTTATTTGCTACCATGGGGTTTTGTTGTGTTTATTAAGACCAAAAATGGGTTCACCTTTAGAAAATGTCCCTTTTTTATCACTCTTCAGTGGCCTGTCAGTTTAGAGACCTGGATTGTCCTTAAACTGTTCACAGAATGCACATGTACACTCGGAGGAGCCCTCCTGCTCCTCGTCGTTGGGCGGCTCACTGGGAGACGTTACTAAGAGGGAAGCCATCCGAATGGGATAATAGATACAATACTTGGACATTCGGATACCATTGCCTTGGGAAAATGGGAGGTTGGGGAACGGGTCCCCTGCACCTTCCATCCCAGTGTCAGCCCTGGGCTCAAACCGAACATTCACAGAGGTGACTTCCCTCCTGCTGGGATCATTTGGCTCTTGAGGTGGACGATTTCGTATGGCATGTCTACCAACACGGCCCCTAGACGGGGTACCCCTATGGAACATGGAGAACTGAGGGTTACTGGGTCCCTGGACGTTCGGGGCTTCCCCCTGGGACTTGCTGTTGGCTTCTTTCTTGGCATTAATGTGTTGGATTCGTACGGATTGTCTCTTAGGTACCAGCTTCTTTCTCTTTGCGGTTGGTGCACAGGTTGCTGGCAGAGCAGTGTTTCTGACATCACCTTTTTTGTGGATGTTCTCAAGGAGCCCAGGCTGATCTCTCTGAAAATTGGGGTTCCTGTAAAGCTGAAACAAAAGGAAACATTTTAGTCACTCTGAGATTAGATGTCCATTCCTTCTCTCCCCCAGAATCACAAGGGTCATATTTGATGATGGAGTAAGGAAGTGTTTAAGGTGCTGGCAAGTGTCACTGTGCCCTACAGCATGACCTCACTAGAGAGAAACAGTTCATAAGTGAGGGTGGCAGTTTGTACATTTGACATTCACTGGCTCTCAGAGTCTCTACACCTACCCACAGAGTATCTCTAAGGGGGCGGTACTTTAATATCAAAATCTGTGCTTTCAAAGGGTAGATTTTGATCAGTCAGTGAATAAGAGCTCATGTTAAAGTTGTCCTCACAAATGAAACTCTTGTAGGATGTCATTCACCTTGGCGTCCTGTAAAGATGTTTGAGTAACAGAGAAAAGGGGTAAAAGGAATATTTTCTACTTTACCATAAGTTTCTTGTTCCCCCGAGAATGAGCTGAAGAGGCTTTTGTGCGTATGTTGCTGAATCCATAGCGGCTCATTTGGCGAATGAATGTCTTCATGCTGTCTGTTTCAAAAATCCTGTCCACGCCTCTCCTGCGAAGAATTTCCCTCTGGAAAAGGTCTTCCTCTATGATCACGGTGTGTCCATTGTCATCCCAGCACACAGACTCGAAAGCATCATCCTCAAAGATCTTCCAGAGCCTCCGCGGGAAGGAGAGTGTTCTGGGTTCACTGTCTTCTTCTACACGGGACACATGTTGGTTTTGATCTGCTGGTTGTTCATCATTTTGGGAGTCTGCATCTTATCCCACAGCTTGGTCACTTTGGCTGTCTGATACCTCCCTCGGATCCAGGTTTGGATCAGGTGGGACGCCGCTTGCTGGCTCTCTACCAGAAGATGAGGCGAGCTGGGTTTCACTGTCATCAGTACCCTGACTATCCATGAGGCTACACTGTCATCAGGAGCAGTTTGTACCCCACACCATTAACCACTGTCCCAGTAAGTACAAACTGCCTTCAGTCTGAGTGGCGATGCCCAATAAATACTGTCCACGTGATTCTAGAATCTCAGTAGGGGGGCAACCGGGGCTTGTAATGTGATGTCACATAGGTGGCTCACGGCCAGTCTGGAGATTGAGCCCTGGCCAAGTTTTGGAGGGGAGCAAGTGGCTGGGCCACCCCCCCCCACCTTCTCTCTTTTCTAAAAACGTAGAAAGGGTGGTT
>NW_007744202.1:5407-7185 GCF_000696425.1 Galeopterus variegatus
AATCTCAGTAGGGGGGCAACCAGGGCTTGTCATGTGATGTCACATAGGTGGCTCACGGCCATTCTGGAGATTGATCCATGGCCAAGTTTTTGGGGGGAGCAAGTGGCTGGGCCCCCCCCCAGCTTCTCTCTTTTCTAAAAACGTAGAAAGGGTGGTTCGGATTCCCAGAAAAGTCTCCCATGTGCTGACAGACACATGGTTTCACGGGGCCCACCCCTGGACGAGTTGAGCAACCTTGATCCCATGGCCACTCCCACCCCTGAAGACAGGGGCGGCCTGTTGCTGGCCTCTCTGGTTTGCTCAAGGGCCAGTCCTCAGATAGACCTAACTTGGGTATCGCCAGGACTGTCTGGGTCAGCTGGGCCCCTAGGTGACTCTTCCTCCCAGGAGATGGTGGTCCCTTCCAGGCTGGGAAATCTAGTCTCGGTTAGTGTCCCTCTTCTTCTCCCATCTCTTTCCTGATTTGGTCTCTTCCCACCACTCCTGCTGGTGGGTTCCATCTCCTCGGATGGGCCCAGAGAAAGTGAAACTTATTACCACCTGCTCCAGTTGTCCCCAGCGTGGGGCTGCCCCTGAGCACAGTGGGAGTGCTCCATGGGGCTGCGCCTGAGCACGGTGGGAGTGCTCCTCTTGCTCCTCGACCAGAGAGGTACTCAGAGCACGGATGAATCCCTCTGGCATTTCTTTATTACCTTTTTAAACTTCCATTCTACCACCGAATTTAACTATTGGAATTACTGCAAAATTGTCTGTTTAATGCATCATTTACACACAATATAGGCCTGAATTTTTAATCTCTTTAGCCCATCATAACTAAACAATAGGGCTTGGAAGCGATGCAACAGTCTACACAAATGAGATGGGCCTTGAAAGCATATTATAGTCCTCAAACAGCAAAGTAGCTACTAGGGTGTGCAGAATTTAATAATGATTAATTTTTTTAGGTTATTATTGAAGAGAAAAATATTTTCATAAAAAATTCACGGAAGTCTAAAATACATTCCTTGATCCTGTTTTAGAAATAATGATCTAATTAGTCAATAATAAGAGGTGCTAAATTGGTTTATTGCTCCCAAAACCATGGTACTCAAAGACAATAGTGTGTTATCGGCAGAGGTTATCAATGTAAATCTTGAACAGCTGGCTATTCTACATCTAACACAAAATACAGATAATATGATTATCAATCCTGGCTTAAGGGTCAACACGTGTAATAAAACACAACTTTGTATTCTAACATACATTTTTATTACATTTTTATTTTATTCATGAGTTTTGATTTCATGAAGAACTTCCTCATTGTTAACTTTAGAAAAGTTGAAAAATATATTTCTAAACATAATTGGTGTCAGAAATGCAAAGAATCTTTAGAGAAAAGGAGGTGCAGAAGAGCATCCCAGAATGAAAAGATAATTACACAGCAGCTAAATAAAAT
Organism: Galeopterus variegatus; assembly: GCF_000696425.1. NCBI lineage: Eukaryota > Metazoa > Chordata > Mammalia > Dermoptera > Cynocephalidae > Galeopterus > Galeopterus variegatus. Next base: position 6,843 of record NW_007744202.1, read on the forward strand.
GTTAGATGCAGTAACTAAAAATGAATATTATAAAAGATCATTACTATTATTTTATTCTTATTTTGGCTACCCATGTATTGTTAAAATCACTCACGGTAAGGAATGGTTATATTAGCTACTTATTTCTGTACTTTTATCAATTTAGATGTAGTGCAGTGCTCATCACTTAACAGGAATATCATTCAACCTTTCGGTCAAAGAAGGCTTCTGCATCTGAAATTAAATATTCATTCAAAACGCAATTTAAAAAAACATAAAATATTTAAAAATAAAAATAAAAACCTATCTAACTACTTCATATTGGACGTAGATTGGTTTCCCCATGACAATGGCTTCTGCCCAG
>NW_007744202.1:7458-9003 GCF_000696425.1 Galeopterus variegatus
TGTAGTGCAGTGCTCATCACTTAACAGGAATATCATTCAACCTTTCGGTCAAAGAAGGCTTCTGCATCTGAAATTAAATATTCATTCAAAACGCAATTTAAAAAAACATAAAATATTTAAAAATAAAAATAAAAACCTATCTAACTACTTCATATTGGACGTAGATTGGTTTCCCCATGACAATGGCTTCTGCCCAGACTCCAAAGTATAAGTATCTGCCTACCCAACTACAATATTGTGAGTAGTTATTTAAAATTTTCAGTATTATCCATGCATGTTTCCATCTAATAAAATCCACAATCACCCTGTGAAACTGGTTGCAAGTTTCTCAGTGTATAGCAAATTATCCGTTAGGGAGAGAACTAACAACAAATCAACCAAGAAAATTAAATCTGCTAAAAGTTGTCAATAATACTTACTGCCTCTTATCATAGAATGAATTAAGCTGACAAGTAACAATTCCAAAAATGGGTATCACCATTCTCTTTGAAATTAGACCTGTGTTGCATAACACTTCATCTCTTCTGATACGGGTTTTTAACTTTGTAGTTATTGAATCATTGTAACGTTAACTGAAATGCCCAGTGTGACTATCAGAAAAGAAAGTTTTTTCTGAAGTGCATTTATCTATTGGTATCTTTAAACAAGCATAATAACTTTTGAAACACCAGTGATATCATTTGAAAAAGCATGAATATTCACCCTCCATGTCTATTTGTTTCATGTTACTGTCTTCTGCTCACTCTTCTATTCTTTGTTTCAATTCTTGACTTTTCAAGAATCCTTTTCCCCCATATCAACACCCATGTCACCTGATATATATGCATTTACTTTCAAAAAATCTACTGGGATTCTAATACCTTCTCATCTTTATTGTTTCTCGCATTTTCAGGATATGATATTAGTATTTTTACCCTTTCATTTTATGCACCACAAGTATAGAAAAGATGAAATTTAGCTCTATTCCTGCATCAAACTCCTCTGAAACTCATTTTATGAATTGTTGCCAATTGCCTATCGTCAGTTAGACAGAGAAGGATCTAACATCAGTGTTATGCACAAAATCACTGAAATGTACAATTAAGGATACATTTCTTACATTAATATTCTAAATGGAGGAATTCGCTAGTCTTTAGTTGGAGTGAAGAGCTTTAAAAGCACAGCTATGGAGTTAGATAATTCTGGGTTTGAACTTTTAATGCTCCTTACTGATTGTATGTCATTGAGAAACACATTGAACATTTCTCTGCCTCGTTTTCTTACATGTAATCAAAGACTAAAATTGTGCCAACTTCCCGAGTTAATGGAAAATTAAATGAGATAGCGTATGTAAAGCACTGAGCAGAATGAAATGACTAACACGTAATAAGTGCTCAAAAATACTTAACCCTTGTCTTTATTGTTTTCTATACCCAGGTATCAAAAACGTTTCATTTATAATGATATACATAACATTCTCTCTCTCCTCTTTCTCTCTCCCTGTCTCTCTCTATGTCCACCCCTTCTTCCCTCTCTCTGTCTCTCAGATTATACCAATCAGACAAA
>NW_007744202.1:10310-12205 GCF_000696425.1 Galeopterus variegatus
TTTAAGGAACCCACCAGGTTCTCACAGTGAAAATCTGAGAAAAATCTCCTGCTGGACCTGGAAGGGACAGGGGAAGAAAAACCACTGTGAAACTCTCCAAGATCTTTCTCCAAAGCAAAGGCCTACTCTGCAGGGGAAAATACATAGAGCATAATATGGAAACCTTATCTGATCTGGGATCCTGAGAGAACAATTTCTCTCATGTTCTTTCCAGCTTACTTGTGTCACCTAAGAAAAACAACAAAAACAACAAAATCCCAAACGACAGGGAACAAAATGTGAAAGAAATATATTGGGACTACTGCAGCTTCAGGAAACAGCAGAGAACAGAGAACAGAAAGAGAATGAAAAACATTATATCCCTGGAGGAGGAAGAGGAATACTGGTAAAGCACACACCCCAAGACAGAGGCCCAATAATAGACTGAGACTAAATCAGAAAATACAGAAATATTTCCTCTCCTACACTCTGCCACCATACCACAGAACCTCCAGTGGATTTCAGCTGCAAGATTCAGACTTTATCTGAATAACAGTACAAAGAGAAGACCTCCACTGTACAAAAAGAAAAAAAAAGAGAGAGAGAAACAAGGACATAAGAAGAATTTTAATCTGATCTCCTAGCGAGATCAACATAAATTCTTAAGTCAAGGATTATTTACCTCAATACCCATTACCCATATAATTATGACTTTCAATAAAAAATTATGACATACCAAAAGGCAAGACAAAAAAGTTTGAAGACACAAAGCTATTATTAGAACCGGACTCAGACTTGACACAGTACTATCTGACAATAAATTTTAAAATAATTATGATTAATAGATAGGAGCTCTAATACAAAATGTAGGCAATGTGCAAGACCAAATGGGTAATGACAGCAGAGAGTTGGAAACTGTAAGTAATTAAATAAACGAAAGGAAAGGAAAGAAAGAAACTGAATTTGAAGATAGATCAATAGAATCTTCACAGACTGAAATGCAAACAGAAAAAACAATGAAACAACCAAAACAGAACATCTGAGAACTGAGATGTAAAAGAAACAAACTTGGATTAACAGAAGGAGACAAACGAGAGGATAAGACAGAAATATTTGGAATAATAGACTGAGAATTTTCCCAAAGTGGTGAGAGACAACAAACCACAGATTCAGGATGTTTAGAGAACTGAGCAGGATAATTACCAAAACAAACCACATCTAGGTATACCATACTCAACCTTTAAAAAAGCCTAGCAAAAGAGTAAATTTTGAAAGAAGCCAGAGGGTAGAAAAACATTTCACTCATAGAATCAAAGTGCTATGGCCTGAATGTTTATTTTCTCCCAAAATTCATACACTGAAATCCTAACCCTCAAGATTATGGTATTAGGATGTGGGGCATTTGGGAGGTCATTAGGTCATACGGCAAGAGCCCTCATGAATGGGATTAGTGCCCTTACAGAAGAGACACCAGGGAGCTCCCTCCTTCCTTCCACCAGGTGAGGACACAGCAAAAAGGTGTCTGTCTAGCAAGTGGGTGCTCACCAGATATTGAAACTTACTGGCACCTTGATCTTGGACTTCACAGGCTTCAGAACTATACGCAATAAATTTCTGTTGTTTAAAAGCCACCCAGTTTATGGTATTTTGTTAAAGCAGCTGCCTGAAGAGACTCAGACAGTAAGAAACCATATAACCAAGAAGACAGCGGAATGAAATATTTCAAAGAAAAAAATAACCCTGCAAACTTAGAATTGTCCTTAAATGGTGAAGGATAAATAAAATTTTCCCAGGTGAAAAATAAAATAAAATAACTGAGAGAATTCGTTGCTGCCTCACTTGCACAGTGAGGAATGTTAATAGAAGCTCTTAGGGCTTCAGAAAGTAGAATCTACCTAAAGAAAAGAAGAGCATCA
>NW_007744202.1:13108-14073 GCF_000696425.1 Galeopterus variegatus
CAAATGCAGTGATAGAAAACAATTCTTAAGATGGTAGATTTAAATCCAACTGTATCAATTATCAATTTAAATGTGCATAGTCTAAACACCCAATTGGAAAACAGATTATTTGATTGGATTAAAAAACTATGTTTTCGACAAGAAATCCACGTTAAACATAAAGGCATTTATAAAATATCTTTATATTTAAATTTAAATTAACTCTTTGGTTAAAAGTAAATGGATAAAAAAAAAGATACAATATTATAACACCAATCAAAATAGCCCTACGGTAGCTATATTAATTTGAAGAAGACTTCAAAACAAGGAAGTTTATCAGAAAGAAAGAGAGGCACATAATGATAAAGGGATTATTTCTTCAAAAAGTCATAACAATCCAAAATGTATGAGCACCTAGCGACAGAACATCAAAATAAATGAGGCAAAAATTGATAGAACTAAAAGAATAGACAAATCAACTAATATAGTTGAAGACTGAATTCAAAAACTGATAGATTAAGTAGGCAGAAAATCAATAAGGAAATAGATGACCTAGATAGCACTATCAATCCGCTTAATCTACGTGATAATTGTAGAATACTTCATCCAATAAAAGCAGAACTCACATTCTTCTCAAGCACACACGTAACACTCACCAGCAGATTACATTGAGCCACTAAAAACACTTTGTTACATTTAAAAGAATAGAAATCGCACAAAGCATTTTCTCAGATTATTGTGTTCCATCATATTAACAGGTTAAGAATGGAAAAATACGATTATATTAAAAGATGCATAAAAACACTCAATAAAGTTTATTATGTATTAATGATAAAAAGTGACACAAAACTACAAATAGAAGTGAATAACTTTAAACTAATAAAGGGTATATATTTAAAAACATCTGTAGATAACATCATAATTCATAGAGAGAGACTAAATGTGTTCCTCTGAAATTCAAGAATTAAGCAGTTTATCCCCTCTCA
>NW_007744202.1:15746-16486 GCF_000696425.1 Galeopterus variegatus
GGGAATACAAATGGTATAGTCACTTTGGAAGACAGTTTGACAGTTTTCTTATAAAGCAAAATATAGTCTTACAATACAATCCAGCAATCATGCTACTAGGTATTTACCAACTGGTTTAAAGTGCACATTCCTTGACTTATATTGGGGTTACATCCTGGTAAACTCATCATAAGTTGAAAATATCGTAAGTTGAAAGTGCATTTTTTAATTAATGAATTTATTTATTTTCCATTACTCAATCTCTCCTCAATCCCCTTTTCCCTTCCCAACTCCCATCTCTAGTAACCATATATTTGTTGTCTCCTTCTGAAAGGTCAATATATTATTGTAGTCTTTTCTTTCTTTCCTTTTTTTGTTCATTCTTCCTTTCCTTTCTTAGCACCCACTTATGAGTGAGGACATCTCTTTCTGTGTCTGGCTTATTTCATTTAAAATAATATTCTCCAGGCTCATACACGTTGTTGCAAATGACAGAATTCCATTCTTTTTTTATGGCTGGATAGTATTCCACTGTGTATCCATACCACGTTTTCCTAATTCAGTGGTCCATCGTTGAACATTTAGGTTGATTCCATATTTTGGCTACTGTCGATAGAGCTGCAATGAACATGAGTATGCATGTATCTTGTAGACATGGTGATTTCCATTCCTTTGGGTATGTACCCAGCAGTGGGATGGTAGTTCTATCCGTAGTTGTTTGAGAAAACTCCATACTGTTTTCCATAATGGCTGTACTGTTT
>NW_007744202.1:16924-17142 GCF_000696425.1 Galeopterus variegatus
CATGGATGAATACTAAACACACATTGCTAAGTGAAAGAAGCCATAAGATTCCATTTATATGGCATTCGAGGAGAAGCAGAACTATGTAGACGGAAAAGAAATTAGTAGCTGCTAAGAATTTGTAGATGTGTTGTTTTTTAATAATTTAAGCAGTATGTTTTTTGTCATTTTATTTTTTGTTTTGATTTTGGGGATTGTTTTTAGAGTCGTGAAACTAT
>NW_007744203.1:0-793 GCF_000696425.1 Galeopterus variegatus
TAGACCCTTACTAGTTAATATCAGAACTTTGTCTCTGATCTATGGGAATTTTGTGTTTTCTTGAGCTAAATTGCTGCTTTGCTGCTGATTTTCTGGGTAAGGATTTTCGTACAGCTCAGGTTTTAATGGTTGACCTTGTAAGTACTTCTGGGTCTTGTGAGGTCTGATACCCCTGGGTTATGTGGAAATTCTGGTCTGAGCCTGAGTCTTTTCAGCAAACTGCACCCCCTGAAGTTCTATATTCCTGACCAGTCTACACTGAGTGGTCCTGCACTGATTGGAGAGCAGATCGGCTGTCCGTGCTGTGCCCCAGTGTTCCCCTGGTGGGCGCATCTTCCCCACCACCTGCACTCCAAACACTTCTCATGGAACCGGCCATGCACTGGTCCCTTGCAATGACTCACCAGCCTCTGAGTGTCTCCTTTTTTCAGTTGTTGTGGTCCTTTTTCCTATGTGGGTCCATGGGAACCCTGTTAGTGGTCTTGCTGGCTTGAGGGCCACCAAGGCCCTCTTCTCCCCTGCTTCCTCCAAGCAACTTCATAGGAAGGGCACAGCTGTGGCTTTTGCCAGCTCCTGCTCCATATGCTCACCAGCTCCAGGCTTGAAGCGGCCAGGATTCAAAATGGTAGGAGCAATCCTTTCTCTTACAGTGGCTTCTCCTGCCTTCATGCGCGCTGTAGGTCTCTCCTCCTCTTCCCCTGAGCGCTAGAGGCCCCAGCTTGGCTATTGTTGCTTTTTTTATTATTATTATTGAATCAAAATTGATTATACATATTTGGGGTTCAACATCGAG
>NW_007744203.1:4211-11910 GCF_000696425.1 Galeopterus variegatus
TGACTTTTATCCAATTACCAGGCATGAGTCTGTTCACAGACTTCATGTCCCTTGAGTGAGCCGGAGGCTGAATAACCAACCACGAAGTCAAACACTGCTGTAACCCCATAGGCACATACTGTCAGCCTTCTGGGTAGCCTTCCCCACAGGGGCAACAGTGTTAAGTGTATAGGAGAAAAGGAAGCATATAAACTTTTCAGTGGCTACTGAATATTGGTTTTGAGTGAAGATTAATTTTCAAGTACTCACAATACCACTGAGATGCAGTAATCAGAACAGAAGATTATAAAAACATGAGCTAGAGTCCTAATGTAAGTTCATTCCTCTCGCTTGGCTCAGTGTGATACCAAACACTTGCCGCAATTATTTCTCCAGGTCCCGGGAGTAACGCAGTTTGAAAAAAAATATTTTCAGAAAGGTATACTATTCACATTGGTTCCCTAATCCATGGACTATAATTGCAGTTGGATTGCAATTATAATGAAGGGGAGAATGGACTTCTGTAAAATGCTCTCCATCATGGCCCCGGGAACATATTCCACTTCCTTGGACTGGAAAAGCATCTTGCAGTGGGATGGTTCTGCAGAACTAACTTCCTTCCTGGGTCACTTAATACTTCCTGTGCAGTCCCAGTTCTGAAGGTACCCATGCGAAATTTTGTGTGGGATGTTGTTACATGCTCAGAAGCTCCCAACAATTTAAAGAACACAAATTTGCTTATGAATGTTAAACCACATAAAAATTGGACATTAAAAAACTACCATTTAGTAAATTTCAATTTATTCTATTCTATTGGTCTATACTTCTGTCATTGCGCCAGTACCACACTGTGTTGATTACCATAGCTTTGTAGTCAGGAACTGAAAACTATAAAACACTGATGGAAGTTGAAGACACCGATAAATGGAAAGATATCCTGTGTTCATGGATTGGAAGAAATAATATTGTTGAGAGTTCTGGTCAAGATGGCAGAATAGACGGTTCCCAGCATAACTCTCTCCCACAAATCAACGACTTCACAACTACAAAAATGTAACATCAGCCAAGCTGGGGCTGCTGTATTTCAAGTGGAGGAGAGAACTATGGAACTCATGAGGGCAGGAGAAGCCACAATGAGAGAAAGAAAAAACTGCTCTCAGCATTTTGGGCCATGGCCACTTTAATCCTGGAGCACATGGAGCAGGAGCTGGTGGAAGTCACAGCTGTGCCCTTTAGATGGAGTTACTTGGAGGCAGAAGGGGAAAAGAGAACTTCGGCAGCCCCCAGGACAGCAAGACCACTAATAGGGTTCCCGTGGACCCACGAGGGAGTGAGGAGCCCGAACAGCTGAAAAAGTGGAGCCATTCAGAGGTCGGTGAGTCATCACAAGGGACCATCTCAGGGCCCATCCCATGTGAAGTGTTTGGAGCATGGGTGCTGGTGGAGACGGGCTCACGGGGAGAACACTGGAACACAGTAAGGACAGCCAATCCGCCCCCCAATCAGCACAGGACCACTCAGAGGAGACTGGTTGGGAACGCAGAATTGCATGGGGTGCATTTTGATGAAAAAATTCAGGCCCAGATCAGAGTTCCTACACAACCCAGGTGCACCAAGTATCTGGAGAGCTGGAAGTAACCATATATATGCTAGTAATATTGATTTGATCAACATATCTCAATGTTGAACCCCCAAAATATGTATAATCAATTTTGATTCAATAAAAAGTTTTTAAATAAAAAATTTAAAAAGTCAAAAAAATAGAAATAATATTGTTAAAATGGCCATACTACTCAAAGTGTTCTATAGAATTAATGCAATGCCTATTGAAATACCAATGACATTTTTCACAAAAATAGAAAAAACAATTCTCAGATTTATATGGAACCACAAAAGACCCCAAATTGACAAAGCAATCTAGAGCAACAAGAATAAAGCTGGAGGCATCACACTACCTGACTTCAAAACATACTACAAAGCTATAGTTACCAAAACAGCATGGTACAGGCATAAAAACACACACATAGATCAATGGAACAGAAGAGAACCCAGAAATAAATCCACACATTTACAGCAAACTGATTTTCAACAAAGGTGCCAAAAACACACATTAGGGAAAGGACAGTCTCCTCAACAAATTGTGCTGGGAAACTGGATGGCCACATGCAAAAGAATAAAACTAGACTGTTTTTTACCACTCATAAAAAATCAACTCAAAATGGGTCAAATATTTAAATGTAAGACCTGAAATTAGAAGAAAACATAGAAAAAACACTATGGCATTAGTGTGGGCCAGAATTTTTTGAATAAGACCCCAAAAGCAAAGGCAACAAAAGCAAAAATAGACAAATGAAATTACATCACACTAAAAAGCTTCTGCACAGCAAAGAAAGCCACCAACAGAGTGAAGAGAAAACCTACAGAATGGGAGAAAGTATTTGCAAACTATGCATCTGACAAGGGATTAATATCCAGAATATATAAGGAACTCAGCCAAAAGACAAATAACTCAATTAAAAAATGAACAAAAGATCAGAATCAACATTTTTCAAAAGACAACATACAAAAGGCCAACAGTATATGGGGAAAAAGTGCTTAGCATCACTAATCACCAGGGTAATGCAAATCAAAACCACAATGAGATATCATCTCATCCCAGTTAGAATGGCTATTATCAAAAGACAAAAAATAACAAATGCTGGTGAGGATGTGGAGAAATGGGGACCCATACACTATTGGTGGGAATATAAATTGGTACAGCAATTATGGAAAACAGTATGGGTGTTCCTGAAAAAATTAAAACTACAAATTGACAAACCATTAGCTAGACTAACCAAGAAAAGAAAAGACCCAAATAACAAAAATCAGAAATGAAAAGGGAGACATTACAACTGACTCCACAGAAATACAAAGAATCATTAGAGACTATTAGGAATAACTATATGCCAACAAATTTGAAAGTCTAGAGGAAATGGATAAATTTCTGGACACATAAAACCAACCAAGACTGGACAAAGAAGAAATTGAAAACCTGAACAGCCTGATAACAAACAGTGAGATTGAATCAATAATCAACAAAGAATCACCCAGGACTGGATGGCTTCACTGCTGAATTCTACCAAATTTTTAAAGATTTAATATCAATTCTGCTCAAACTATTCCAAAAAATTGAAGCACAGGGTAGTCTCCCAAACTCATTCTATAGCTGACATTGCCCTGATACCAAAGTCAAACAACAACTCAACAGAAAAAGAAAACTACAGGTCAATATCCTTGATGAGCTTGGATGCAAAAATTTCTCAAAGTACTAGCAAACAAAATCCATCAGCACATCAAAAATACATACCATGAGGGCCGACCCCATGGCTCACTCAGGAAAGTGTGGTGCTGGGAGTGCAGTGGCGCTCCCGCCGCAGGTTCGGATCCTATATAGGGATGGCCGGTGCGCTCACTGGCTGAGCACGGTGTGGGCGACACCTAGCCAAGGGTTACGATCCCCTTACCGGTCACAAAAAAAAAAAAAAATACATACCATGATAAGTGGAATTCATCCCAACAATGCAAAGATAGTTCAACATATGCAAATCAATAGGTGTGATATACCAAATGAACAAAATGAAAGACAAAAACTATATGACCACCTCAGTAGACTCAGAAAAAGCAATTGATAAAATTTAACATCCTTTCATGATAAAAACTCTCAACAAACTTGGTATACAGGGAAAGTATCTCAACACAATAAAAGCCATATATGATAAACCCATCACTAATATCACCCTGAACAAGGAAAAGTTGAAAGCTTTTCCTCTAAGAACAGGTACAAGACAACAATGCCCACTCTCACCACTCCTATTTAACATATCACTGGAAGTTCTAGCCAGAGTAATCAGGCAAGAGAAAGGAATGAAGAGCATCCAAATTGGAAAAGACAGAATCAAATTATCCCTGTTTGCAGATGGCATGATCTTATATAGAGAAAAAACTAAAGACTCCACCAAAAAACTCTTAGAGCTGATAAACGAATTCAGTAAAGTTGCAAGATATAAAATCAGTATACAAAAAGCAGTAGTATTTCTCCACACCAACAATCCAGAAAGCAAGCCCATTTGCAATAGCTACCAAAAAAATAACACACCTAGGAATAAATTTAACCAAGGAAGTGAAAGATTTCTACAATGAAAACTATAAAACACTGACAAAAGAAATTAAAGGGGACACACAAAAAAATGGAAAGATGTTTCATGCTCCTGGATTGGTAGAATTAATGTTGTGAAAATGACTATACTACCCAAAGTGATCTACAAATTTAACACAACCCCTATCCAAATACCAGTGACATTCTTCACAGGATAGAAAAAGCAATCCTGACATTCATATGGAACAACAAAAGACCTCAAATAGCCAAAGCAATCCTGAACAAGAAGAGTAAAGTGAGTGGCATTACACTACCTGATTTCAAAATACACTACAATGCTATAGTAACAAAAACAGCATGGTACTGGCATAAAACAGATACTAGGACAAATGGAACAGAAGAGAAGATCCAGAAATCAATCCTCGTACTTACAGCCAACTGATCTTTGACAAAGGTGCTGAAAACATACATCGGGGAAAAGACAGCTTCTTCATTAGATGATGCTGGGAAAACTGGGTATCCACGTGTAGAAAAATGAAACTAGACCCCTATCAGTTACCATATACAAAAATCAACTCAAAATGGATTGAAGACTTAAATGTAAGACCTGAAACTGAAAAACTTCTGGAAGAAAACACAAGGGGAAATGGTCCAGAACATAGGACTAGGTGAAGATTTTGTAAATAAAATTTTTAAAAAGCACAGGCAACAAAAGAAAAAATAAATAAATGGGATTTTATCAAACTAAAATCTTCTGCACAGCAAAGGAAACAATCAACAGTTAAGAGGCAACCTACAGAATGGAAGAAAATATTTGCAAATTACACATCCAACAAATGGCTAATATCCAGAATATACAAGGAACTCAGACAACTCAATAATAATAATAATAAACCCAATTTAAAAATGGGCAAGGGAGCTGAATAGAAATTTCTGAAAAGAAGACTTACAAATTGCCAACAGGCACATGAAAAAATGCTCAACATCACTAAGCATTAGGGAAATGCAAATCAAAACCACATTGAGATATCATCTCACACCAGTTAGACTGGCTATTATCAAAAAGACAGAGAATAACAAACGCTGACAAGGATGTGGAGAAAAGGAAATCCTCATACGTTGTTGGTGGGACTGTAAATTAGTACTGCCATTTTGGAAAATGGTATGGAGTTTTCTCAAACAACTACAGGTAGAACTGCTGTATGATCCAGCAGTCCCAGGGCTGGACATATTCCGAAAGGAATGGAAAGCATCATGTTGAAGGGACACCTACCGTCACGTGTTTATCACAGCTCTGTTCACAACAGCTAACATATGGAACCAGCCTACATGTTCATCAGCAGACGACTGGATAAACAAATGTGGGACATACACACAGTGGAAACTACTCAGCCATTAAAAAAATGAAATTCTGGGCCAGCCCGGTAGCGCACTGGAGAGTGCGCCACTTGGGAGCGGCACTCCCACCGAGGGTTCGGATCCCACGTGGAGACCGGTTCCCGCTCACTGGCTGAGCTCGGTGCCGGCGCAACACTGAGGGTTGCGATCCCGTTGCTGGTCCCCGGTACGGGCGTGACACTGAAGGTTGCGATCCCATTACCGGTCAGTAAAAAAAGATAAAAAGGGGAAAAAAAAAATGAAATTCTGCCACTCACAGCAACATGGATGAGCTTGGAGAAAATTATGTTAAGTGAAAGGAGCCAGGCATGAAAAGAGAAATACCACATGTTCTCATTCATATGTGGGAGCTAAAAAGAGAGAACAACAAGAAAAGAATAATAATAAGTTGAACTGTTAAAAGGAGAGAGAAGAATTGTGGTTACTAGAGATGGGGATGAGGAGAGGGGAGGGGAAGAGGCTGGTTAATGGACACAAAATTACAACTAGAGAGAAAAAATAAGTTCTGTCAGTCTACAGACGACACAGGAGTCTATAATTAACAATGATTTATTGCATGTTATCAAACAACTAGAAGAGAGGAAATCGAATGTTCACATTGCAAAGAAATCAGTTACGTTTTGCAATGATGAATATGCTAATTACCCCGATTAGATCATCACACATTGTATACATGTATTGAGATCTAACTCTGTACTCCATAAATATATACAATCAATATGTTTCAATAAACAAAATTTAATAAAAAGTATTATGCTTAAAAAAATTGAAAGTAGAATTACAATATGATCCAGCAATTCCATTACTGGGAATATATACAAAGGGCATGAAATCAATACGTCTGCGAGATCTCTGCACACCCGTGTTTATTGCAGCACTCTGCACAATAGCCAAGGTATTGAATCAACCTAAGTGTGTATTGACAGATGAATGGATAAAGAAACGTGATATACACAATGGAGCAGTACTCAGCCATAAAAAAAAAAAATTGAAATCTTGTCATTTGCAGCCATATAGATGGAACTGGAGGTCATTATATTAAGTGAAGTGAGCCAGACACAGAACAATAAATGCTACGTGATCTCACTCATCTGTGGAATCTAAAAAACTTGATCTCATGGAAGTAAAGAGTAGAATTATGGTCGCCAGAGGCTGGGAGGGGCTGGGGGAAGGGGAGCGTGGAGAGGGGCTGGTCAGTGTGTACAAAGTCACAGTGAGATTAGAGGAATGAGTCCTAGTGTTCCCACACACAGTAGGAGTGACTGTACTTAACAATCATATATTACGTACTTCAAAACAGCAAGCAGAGAGGATTTTGAATGTTCCTGCCACTAAGAAATGATAAGTATCTGAAGTGATGAATATGCCAATTATCCTGATTTGACTACTATTCCGCGTTGTGTACGTACATTGAAATGTCACACTGTACTCCATGAATATGTGCAGTTATTATGTGTCAATTAAATTTTTTCTAATCTACACTTTTAGCAATTTTGAAATATACATTATCGTTAACTAAAATTACCATGCCACGCAGTAGATCACTAAAACTCATTCCCCCTGACTGAAACTGTGTACCGTTTCACCAACATCATACGTTTAAAATATCATTTATTTTCGTACTTGATACATGAAGATCTTCTTGGCTGGATATAAAATTTTTCCCTTCTAGTTTACTTGAGTTTCTTGAAAATGCCACATTACTGTTGTTTTGCTTTGCTGTTGCTTTGGAGAATTTTGAAGCCAACCTGATTATTTTGCCTTTTTAGATGATTTGATCTTTTATTGCTTTGAGGCCCTGAGGGTTTTTTCTTTACCTTTAAAGTCTAATAATTACACTAGTTATATGTGTAGAAGTTGCAATTTCCAGGTAAAATTTTCTACGTAACTTGTGTATCGTTTAATATGTACATTCAGGTCTCCTGGACGGGGTGGGTGGGATATTTGATTGTGGTTTCAAATATTATTTTTCTTCCTTTGTTTTGTTTTTCTGGGACACAGTTATGTATGCGGTATATGTTCTTTTTTTTAACTTGGGGAATTCTCTCCTATTTACTGTTATGTGGGGGTAGGAAAGATTCAGAAAACTTGTATAATGTACACATGTGTCTTTTCATGACAGAAAGATTTGAAAGAAGGAGTCAGGGCCGGCCCGGTGGCGCACTGCTACAGTGCGCCACTTGGGAG
>NW_007744203.1:12358-14156 GCF_000696425.1 Galeopterus variegatus
CTCCCGCCGAGGGTTCGGATCCCACATACAGACCGGCCGCTCACTGGCTGAGCGAGGTGCGGGCGCAGCACCGAGGGTTGCGATCCCATTGCCGGTCCTGGTCCGGTACGGGCGCGACACTGAGGGTTGCGGTCCATTGCCGGACACGAAAAAAGACAAAAAAAAAAGAAGGAGTCAGACTAGGTGGCTAACAGTACCTACCACAAGCGGTTTTTATTGTCATTTTGGAGGAGTAGGAGAGAAATGAAAAAACAAAATGGATTTTAAAAATTTTTTTATTATTAGCATATTTGTTATTACAAATTGTGATTTCTCTTTATGCCCTTTACCTGGCCTATCACTCCCCAAACCCCCATCCCTTCCTCCTCCCCATCTCTAGTATCCTTAGGTTTGTTCTCTCCTTCTGCAAGTTCAACGTACTGTTGTGGTTCTTTCTTTCTTTCTTCCTTCCTTCCTTCCTTCTTTCCTTTTTTCTTTCTATCTTTCCTTCTTTCTTAGCACCCAGTTATGGGTGAGAAGATGCAGTATTTCTTTTTCCTTGTCTGGCTTGTTTCACTTAACATAAGTTTCTCCAGATTCATCCATGTTGCTGCAAATGGCAGAATTTCATACTTTTTATGGCTGAGTAGTATTCTATTGTGTATCTATACCACATTTTCCTTACGCAGTCATCCATCCATAGACACTTAGGTTGGTTCCATATTTTGGCTACTGTAAATAGACCTGCAATGAACATGGGAGCGCAGGTGTCCCTTCCACATGATGATTTCCATTCATTTGGGTAAATACCCAGCAGTTGGACTGCTGGACCATGTGGTAGTTCTATTTGTAGTTGTTTGAGGAAACTCCATACTGCTTTCCATAATGGCTGTGCTAATTCACAGTCTCACCAACAGTGTAGAAGAGTTCCCCTTTCTGCACATCATCACCAGCATTTGTTGTTCTGGGTCTTTTTAATAATGGCCAGTCTAACTGGGGTGAATTGATATGTCAATGTGGTTTTGATTTGCTTTTCTCTGATGATTAGCGATGCTGAGCATTTTTTCATGTGCGTGTTGGCCATTTGTATGTCTTCATTTGAAAAATGTCTATTCATCTCCTTTGCCCATTCTTTAATTTGATTATTTCCAGTTTTTACTGTATTGTTTGAGTTCTTTATATATTCTAGATATTAATCCCTTGTCAGATGTATAGTTGGCAAATATTTTCTCCCATTCCATAGGTTGTCTTCCTACTCTGCTAATTGTTTATTTGCTGTACAAAAGCTTTTTAGTTTGATATAATCCCATTTGTTGTTTTTTCTTTTGTTACTTGTGTCTTTGAGGTCTTATTAATAAAGTCTTTGCCCAGTTCTACTTCCTGGAGTGTTTCCCCTATGTTCTCTTTTAGTAATTTTATGGCTTGGGGTCTTATATTTAAGTCTTTAATCCATTTTGAGTTGATTTTGGTATATGGTGAGAGGTACAGATCCAGTTTCATTCTGCACATGGATGTCCAATTTTCCCACCACCATTTATCGAAGAGGCAGTCTTTTCCCCAAGGTATGTTCATTTTATTTTTTAATTTTATTTTGCCGATATACAATGTGGTTGATTATTGTGGCCAATTACCAAAACCTCCCTCCCTCCTCCCTCTCCCCCCTCCCACCCAACAATGTCCTTTCTGTTTGCTTGTCGTATCAACTTCAAGGAATTGTAGTTGTTATGTTTTCTCCCCTCCCCCCCAGTTTTTGTGTGTGTGTGTGTGTGTGTGTGAATTTATTTATTTATTTTTAGCTCCCACTAATAAGTGAGAACAT
>NW_007744203.1:14708-15459 GCF_000696425.1 Galeopterus variegatus
ATAAATCCTTTGTCACATGTATAGTTTGCAAATATTTTCTCCCACCCTTTTGGTTGTCTTTTAACTCTGTTAATTGTTTCTTTTGCTGTGCAGAAGCTCTTCAGTTTGATATAAACCCATTTGTTTATTTTTCCTTTGGTTGCCTGTGCTTTGGGGGTCGTATTCATGAAGTCTGTGTCCAGTCCTACTTCCTGAAGTGTTTCTCCTATGTTTTCTTTAAGAAGTTTTATTGTTTCATGGTGTATATTTAATTCTTTAATCCATTTTGAGTTGGCTTTAGTGTATGGTGAAAGGTATGGGTCTACTTTCATTCTCCTCCATATTGATATCCAGTTCTATCAGCACCATTTGCTAAAGCAGCAGTCTCTTCCCCAGTGTATAGTCTTGGTGCCTTTGTCAAAGATCAGATGGCTGTAGGTGTGTGGGTTGATGTGTGGATTCTCTATTCTATTCCTTTGATCAGTGTGTCTGTTTTTATGCCAGTACCATACTGTTTTGGTTATTATAGCTTTGTAGTATAGTTTAAAGTCAGGTAGTGTTATGCCTCCAGCTTTATTTTTATTGCTGACTGTTGCTTTGGCTATGCATGGTCTTTTGTTTTTCCATATAAATGTCTGGATAGTTTTTTCCATTTCTGAGAAAAATGTCATTGGAATTTTGATGGGGATTGCATTGAATTTGTACATCACTTTGGGTAGTATGGACATTTTCACAATCTTGATTCTTCCAATCCAAGAGCATGGGATATCTT
>NW_007744203.1:16396-17140 GCF_000696425.1 Galeopterus variegatus
CATACTGTTTTGGTTATTATATAGCTTTGTAGTATAGTTTAAAGTCAGGTATCCCAGCTTTATTTTTTTTGCTGACTGTTGCTTTGGCTATGCATGGTCTTTTGTTTTTCCATATAAATGTCTGGATAGTTTTTTCCATTTCTGAGAAAAATGTCATTGGAATTTTGATGGGGATTGCATTGAATTTGTATATCACTTTGGGTAGTATGGACATTTTCACTATGTTGATTCTTCCAATCCAAGAGCATGGGATATCTTTCCATCTTCTTGTATCCTCTCTAATTTCTCTCAGCAGTGGTTTGTAGTTCTCATTATAGAGATTTTTCACATCCTTGGTTAACTCGACATCCTTAGTTAACTCAATTCATAAGTATTTTATTTTTTTGGTGGTTATTGTAAATGGGCAAGCTTTCTTGATTTCTCTTTCTGCATGTTCACTATTGGAGAAAAGAAATGCTACTGATTTTTGTGTGTTGATTTTGTATCCTGCTACTGCGCTGAAATCATTTATCAACTGTAAGAGTTTTTTTGTAGAGGCTTTAGGCTGTTCGATATATAGGATCATGTCATCTGCAAACAGGGACAGCTTGACTTCTCTGGCTAGTACTTCCAACACTGTGTTGAATAGGAGTGCTGAGAGTGGACATCCTTGTCTAGTTCCTGTTCTTAAAGGAAAAGATTTCAGGGCCGGCCCGTGGCTCACTCGGAAGAGTGCGGTGCTGATAACACCAAGGCCACGGGTTC
>NW_007744204.1:0-464 GCF_000696425.1 Galeopterus variegatus
TATAGAAGATAACAAGCTAGGGCAGGTCCGAAAAGTACAAGCAAGTTGCATGAGAAGGTGGCTCAGACTCTTTTACTACCAATTCCTGTTGTATTGCCTTTTTCCCTCAATTAATGTCTGGGCATCCTGTGGTTTTTCTATAACAAGTTTTACTAAGGAAGAAAACTCTAGAGTCTAATTACATATGAATTTGCATGACATGCTTGTGTCACCTGCAGGTGGACAGCTGCAGCATTACAACCCCCCCCCCCAAGGATGTGAAGAAAAATCTTCCCAGGGGTTAGAACTTCAAGTGGTATATTTGGTTATCTACTACAGCAGAAGTGAAAAATGGTCAGAAGTATGGATCAACACTAAATCACAAACAGTTGCTTATGGTTTGGCTAGATCACAAGGGACTTGGAAAGAATAACATTTGATTATTAGTGAAAAAGAAGTCTGTGGAAGAGGTATGTGAATGAATT
>NW_007744204.1:2441-2659 GCF_000696425.1 Galeopterus variegatus
TGAGTATAATTTATTCAATGAATTAAAAAGGCATTTCAATAAATTACAGTAATAAAATAAAAAAGAAAACTGAATTGTATAAAAGGATTTTTAAAAATAACTTGTTCAACTTTAACATCTATTTAAGATAAAACATTCTAGGTAAGATAAAAATAGAAAAATAATTCTCAAATGTATTGTCCAAAGCATATTTATCAAAAACTAACAGTGAACATTAT
>NW_007744204.1:3619-3985 GCF_000696425.1 Galeopterus variegatus
TCACTGTTATTGTAGACATTGTTCTATAAGCTTGGAAAAGTTCATGTGACTCTGATCAATACAGGGATCATCAAAACTTTTCTATAAAGGACCAGATAATAATAAATACCTTAGGCTTGCAAGCCAAAGAGGGTCTGTCTCAACAACTCAACTTTGTCATTGTAGCATGAAAGCAGCCATAGCTAACATATAAACAAATGTGTATGTGTGTGTGTGCCCAATAAAACTACATTTATCTTCACTGAAATTTTAATTTTTTATAATTTTCTCTTTTAAAAGAAATGTAAACTTTATTTCAAACTGTAAATGTCACTAAAAATGCATATACCTTAAAATGATGAAATTTACAGTTGCATTATTTTTTTT
>NW_007744204.1:4353-5037 GCF_000696425.1 Galeopterus variegatus
AATAATTTCACCCTGTAGAGATATGAAGATACTTTTATTTGGTAGAGAAGATAAGTCCAAGGATATGCCTTATTGCTTTGTATTTAATTCAGTACTGTCATCCCAACATTTTTTCTCTTTTACTGACTGTACAGGATTTGTAATTGTACTCATTAACTCATTGATGAGTTAAACAAAACTTTGATACTTTCAATCTGTAAGAACTGAATTTCTTATATTTTGATAGTTACACTTTATAGAACAATAACACAAAATATAAAATGGTAGTATATATATTAGAAAATAAATGATAAAATAACATTATTTTAATTGTATATCTAGAAATATCCAGGTAAGCTGCAAAAAGCTACTAAATCTAAGAAAATAATATAGCAATGTGATTGAATACAAGATAAATATACAAAAAAAGCTTTCTTTAAAATAAGTTTAGTTTTTGTAATGTTCAAAAACAGCTTTTGTCTTAAAAAAACTATTTAAACATGATTGCATTTTAATTCCTACCATATTTATTATTTTGGATAACTTTTAATACATTTTTAAACCATAACAGAAAACATAATTTTTTTTATTTTCAAAATTAATATTGAAATAAAATTTTATTTTATTTATTTTTTTATTTTATAAATATACAACGTAGTTGATTTTCATGTCCCTTTACTGATTTCTCCCCCGCTCCCTCTTCCC
>NW_007744204.1:6641-7049 GCF_000696425.1 Galeopterus variegatus
CTGTTGGTTGTCTTTTAACTCTGTTAATTGTTTCTTTTGCTGTGCAGAAGCTTTTAAGTTTAATATAATCCAATTTTGTTTATTTTTCCTTTGGTTGCCTGTGCTTTGGGAGTCATATTCATGAAGTCTGTACCCACTGCTCCTTCCTGGAGTGTTTCTCCTATGTTCTCTTGAAGGAGTTTTATGTTTCTGGGTGTATATTTAATTCTTTAATCCATTTTAAGTTGATTTGGGTATATGGTGAGAAGCATCTGTCTAGTTTCATTCTCCTGCTTATGAATATCCAGTTTTCCCAGTACCATTTGCTGAAGAGGCAGTCTCTTCCACACTGTGTAGACATGGTGCCCTTGTCAAAGATCAGATGGCTGTAGGTGTATGGGTTGATTTCTGGATTCTCTGTTCTATTCC
>NW_007744204.1:8522-8917 GCF_000696425.1 Galeopterus variegatus
AACTTTATTCCTAAGTATCTTATTTTTTTGTGGACTATTGTAAATGGGCTAGCTTTCTTGATTTCCTTTTCTGCATGTTCACTGTTGGACTATAGAAATACTATTGATTTTTGTTTGTTTATTTTGTATCCTACAACTTTGCTGAAATCAGTCATCGACTCTAAGAGTTTTTTGTAGAGGCTTTAGGCCATTTGATATATAGGATCACGTCATCTGCAAACATGAACAGTTTGACTTCATCTTTT
This sequence comes from Galeopterus variegatus, assembly GCF_000696425.1. NCBI lineage: Eukaryota > Metazoa > Chordata > Mammalia > Dermoptera > Cynocephalidae > Galeopterus > Galeopterus variegatus. The sequence continues at coordinate 8,768 of NW_007744204.1, forward strand.
CCAATCTGGATGCCTTTTATTTTCTTCTCTTCTCTGACTCCTCTGGCTAATACTTCCAACACTATGTTGAATAGGAGTGGTGAGAGTTAGCATCCTTGTCTAGTTCCTGTTCTTAAGGGAAAAGCTTTTAGCTTTTCCCCATTCAGGATG
>NW_007744204.1:10820-11273 GCF_000696425.1 Galeopterus variegatus
ATTTAGTTAATAGTAATAAATAATACTAATAAGGTTTTTAAAATTTTTATTTTTAGTATACTTGCTGATTTTTACATAAACTAGAAAAGCAATATGTTGTGTTCATATCTTTTACGTCCTTACTAAACTTTTGTCTAGTTATTATATCAATCACTGAGGGAGGGTTAGTGAAAGCTCCAGCTATAATAGTGGACTTGTCTATTTCTCTTTTGAATTCTGTTATTTTGACTTTATGTGTTTTGAAAATCTGTTATTAGGGGCATTCACACTTAGGCATTCACAGATTGTTATGATTAGTGTTTGCTTGTTACGTCACTTTTCCAGTCTTTACTATATCCTGTGTTTAAAAAGCATCTCACAACAGACATTTGGATCATGTTTTCTTTAATCCAGGATGACAATCTCTGCCTGTTAATTTAAATATTTAATCTACTTTCAATTAAATTTTTTATG
>NW_007744204.1:11905-12145 GCF_000696425.1 Galeopterus variegatus
TTTACTGATTCCATCTACTGAGCAGAACTAGAAACTGTAAACATTATATGTAAAACAAACACAAAACTTTGAAAGATGGAGAAAAGAAGGCCGACTTGCTACAGAGCTTGTGACCCAAGGAACAAAATAATGATGAGTTACCTGGGTTTTCTTTGGCTTCATATACCCATGATTTGATCCTGGAGAAGCCAGAAATCTGGAAATGCTAATAGGTACAGACAAAGAAGCCCCAACAAAAGT
>NW_007744204.1:14239-14734 GCF_000696425.1 Galeopterus variegatus
TACCCAGCAAGGCTATCCTTCCAAAATGAAGGACAAATAGTATATTTCTCAAACAAAAACTATGGGAGTTCACTACCACATGACCAACCTTACAAGAAATTCTCAAGGGAGTACTGGTTTTGGTACCTGAAAAAACAACCACCACTTCCATAAATACTCAAGAAAAAACAAAACCCACTAGTAAAATAAAAATGCTAACAATAAAGATTAAATAATTTTATCTACTACCCCCAAGAAACCAATAAATACAGAAGGCAAACAGTAAATCAGAAAGAAAAGAAAAAAAGATACTTTTAAGACATCCAAACAAAAATCAGTAAAATCCTAGAAGTAAATCAACATCTTTCAATAACAACTCTTATGTAAAAGGATTAAATTCCCCACTCAAAAGACAGACTGACAGACTGGATTAAAAGGATGGACCCAACTCTATGCTGCCTTCAAGAGACTCACCTCACATGTAAAGACACACATAGACTAAGAGTGAAAGGATGG
>NW_007744204.1:16863-17139 GCF_000696425.1 Galeopterus variegatus
TACACAAGTCAATAAATGTGATACACCACATCAGCACAATCAGGGACAAAATCTTATTATGATCTCAATACAGAAAATACACTTGACAAAATTCAGCATCCTTCATGATTCAGACTCTCAGCATATTAGATATAGAAGGAAAGTATCTCAACACAATAAAAGCCGCATATGACAAACCTCCCACCGATATCATCCTGAATGGTGGAAATCTAAAAACTTTTCCCTTAAGAACAGGATACCCACTCTCACCACTCCTATTTAACATAGTATTGGAAG
>NW_007744205.1:0-333 GCF_000696425.1 Galeopterus variegatus
AAAAGAATAGAATGCTCAGAAATAAATCCATGCATTTATGTGCTCAATTGATTTTTGGACAAAGATGTCAGAACACATAATGGAGAAAGAACAGTCTTTTTTATAAATTGTGTTCAGATAACTGAATATCCTCATGTAGAAGAATGAAATTAGATCCTTATCTTACACCAGATACAGGAATCAACTAAAAATTTGATTAAAAGCTTACATATAAGACCTGAAACTGTAAAACTACTAACAGAAAACGTAGGGGAAATGCTCCGTTACATTGTTCTGGGCAATGATTTTTTTTTTTTTTTTTTTGGATATGATCCCCAAAGCATAGGCAACAAA
>NW_007744205.1:1304-2676 GCF_000696425.1 Galeopterus variegatus
AGGTGTCGGTGATGGGCCATAATAATCTAATGCATTGTATATTGACAAAATAAAAATTTAATGAAAAAATAAATAAATAAATAAATAAAAAATAAATGTGTAAATCCATGTGTGGCTAGTGGCTACCATATTGGACAACAGGGCCTAGAACAGCCAGGAAGGAGAGCAGTCTAAGTTCATTGTGACTGGTTTTCAAACTACGTTTTAGACTTACTTGTCTCCAGTCCTTTGCTCTCTAACCAAATTTGAACATGTTCTCCAGACTTAAGTTTCTAAAGTACTAGATCTCACCTGCTTGTTTAGAAGCCTGTATAAGACTCTCATTCCTTAGAGAATTAAATTCTGATGCAGAAGATTGGCATTCAAGCTTCTTTATAACTTAGGCCCTCTGTCTCCTGAAGTTCCTCTATATACATGTTTATTCTTGCCACAATGGTCTACTCACTGTACCTTGAATACATTCATGAACTTCTTCTCTGTTTGTTGTGATTTTCTCACCTGAGATGTGCTGCATATATATGTGGATCAAATTGAAAATTTTTTGCCATTGTAATGTAGCAATATTAATTCTCCGGTCCATAAACACAGGACTTCTTTTTTCATTTATTTAGGTCATCTTTAATTTTTTTAAACAATATATCATTGTTTCCAGAGTAACTATTTGTCAGTTACTTTGTTAAATTTATTAATTCAAAGTATTTTATTCTTTTTTGATTCTATATGAATAGAATAATTTCCTTAATTCATTTTCATTTTGCTTCTTGCTAGTGTATAGCAGTATAATTGACTTTTATATCAATTATACAAGCATAATATCTAGTATTCATAGCATTCTTGAATTTGTTTATTATTCTAGTAGTTATTAGTGGATTTCTTAAAATATCCAATATACAAGGTCATGTCTTCTTCAAATAGAGATAATTTTACTTTCTTTCTATGCTGTGTCCTTCATTTCTTTTCTTGCCTTATTGCTTTGGGTAGAACTGCTAGCATGTAACTGAATAGAAATATTGAGAATGAACATCCTTGTCTTGCTCCTGATCTTAAGGGGAAAGGATTCAGTCTTATACCATTAAGTGACAATATTAGCACTAGTTTTTTCATAGGTGCCCTTTATAAGTTGAGGAAGTTTCCTTCTGTTCCTGACTTGTAGAGAGTTTTTATCATAAAAGGGTGTGAGAGTTTGCCAAATACTATTTCTGCACATATTAAGATAAGTTTGTAGGTTTATTACCCTTTATTCTATTGAGATGGTGTATCACATTAACTAATTTTTGGTAAAGCCAACCTTGCATTCTTGGTATAAATCCCACTTGGCTGTGATATATGACGTTGAATATATGTTATTTCATTCCTTTTGCTAGCATTTGGT
>NW_007744205.1:3107-6160 GCF_000696425.1 Galeopterus variegatus
ATGGTGTATCACATTAACTAATTTTTGGTAAAGCCAACCTTGCATTCTTGGTATAAATCCCACTTGGCTGTGATATATGACGTTGAATATATGTTATTTCATTCCTTTTGCTAGCATTTGGTTGAAGATTTTTGTATCTGTATTCATAAGAGATATTGGTTTTTGACTATGATATCTTTGTCCAATTTGGGGATCAGAGTAATACTGGCCTTATAGAGTATGTTTGAAGGTTTGTTCCTTCTGTATTCTTTGATAGAGTTTATAAATAATTAATTCTGCTTTAAATGTTTGTCAGAATTCACCAATGAGGCCATCTGAGCCTGGACTTTCCATGGTGGGCAGCTTTTTAAATTAACACCTCAACCTCTTTACTTGTTTTTGATCTATTCGGATTTTCTATTTCCTCTTGAGTTAGTTTTAGCAGTGTGTCTTTCTAGGAATTTGTCCATTTCATCTAGTAATGCAATTTGTTGGCATACAGTTATCCATAGCATTTCCTTATAATACTTTTTATTTCTGGAAGGTGAACACTGGTATTTCCTCTTTCTTCCATAATATTAGTATTTTGGATCTTCTCTCTCTGGCTCTGTTTTAAGTAGTCTACCTAAAGTCTGTCAATTATATTGGTCTTTCCAAATAATCAGTTTTCATTCTGTTTGTTTTCTCTATTGTTTTTCTATTTTTTACTACACTATTTCCTGCACTTCTTTTTCTATTTTCTTAAGGTAGAAAGTTAGGTTATTTATTTGAGATATTTCTTCATTATTAATATAGGAATTTGCAGCTCTAAATATCCCTATAAGCACAGATTTAGCTACACCTCCTAAGTCTTGGAATCTTTTGTTTTATTCATTTCATAATATTTTATATTTTTTTTGTTATCTCTTCTATACTTAATAGTTATTTAGCAATGTGTGTCTAAAAATTTCCATGTTTTTTATATCCCAAATATTCTTCTATCATTGATGTCTGATTTCAATCCACTGTAACCATGGAACATATTTTGTTCTTTGGGATGTAGCATAACCAGTTCTAAAAGATAAGTTAGCAATAAATACCTACATCAAAAGAGAAGAAGATCTGAAATAACTTAATTTTGCATATCAAGGAACTAGAAAAAGAACAAACTAAGCCCAAAGTTAATTGAAAGTAGGAATTACTAGAGATTAGAGCAGAAATAAGTGAAATAGAGGCTAAAAAAAAAATAGAAAATATCAACAAAACTAAAAGTTGGTGTTTTGAAAAGGTAAGCAAAATCACAAACCTAGACCAAGAAGAAAGGAGAAAATTCAAATGAATTCACAAATGAGAGAGACATTACAACTGATACCATGGAAATACAGAGGATCACAAGAAACTACTACAAACAATTATACACCAACAAATTGGATAAGCTAAGAGAAATGAATAAATTCTTAGATACATACAACTACCCACACTGAATCACGAGGAAATAGAAAATCTGAACAGAACAATAATGAGTAAAGAGATAAAGTCAATAATAAAAAGTCTTCCATCAAAGAAAAGCTCAACACGTGATGGCTTCATGGATGAATTCTACCAAACATTTTAAGAACTACTGGCAATCCTTCTCAAATTTATCCAAAAAACTGAAGATGGAATACTTTCAGACTCATTTTACAAGACCAGCATTACTTGAGACCAAAGCCAAATGAGCACATTACAAGAAAAAAAAAAAAAATACAGGCCAATATCCCTGATGATCATAGGTGTAAAAATCTTCAACAAAATGTTAGAAAACTGAATTTAATGGCACATTAAAAGGAACATTCACCATGATCGAGTAGGATTTATCCAAGGGATTCAAGGATAGTTCAACATATGCAAATCAATAAACATGTTTCATTGCATTAACAGAAGAAAGGATAAAAATCATATAATCATCTCAATAGAAGTAGGAAAAGAATTTGAAAAAATTCCATATCCTTTTATGGTAAAGACTCTCAACAAATTAGGTATAGAAAGAACATACCTCACCACAATGAAGGCCATCATGACAAAGCCACAGATAACATTATACTCAGCAATGAAAAGTTGAATGCTTTTCCTCTAAGATCAAGAACAAGACAAGAATGCCCTCTCTCACCATTTCTACTCAACATAGTACTGTAATTCCTAGCTATAGCAATTAGACAAGAGAAATAAACAAAAGGCATCCACAGTAGAAAAAAGACAAATTTTCTTTGTTTGCAGACAACATAATCTTACATACTAAAAACCCTAAAAACTCTACCAAAAAAACTATTTAGAACCAATAAACAAATTCAGTAAAGTTTCAGGAAATAAATCCAACACACACAAAAAAATCAATATTGTTTTGATCCACTAATAATGAACTATCCATATAATAAATCAAGAAAAAAATTCCATTTACAATAACTAAAAAAATAAAATAAAATAAATTTAACCAAGGTGGTGAAAGACCTGTACACTGAAAACTATAAAATATTGATGGAAGAAATTTGAGAAGACATGAATGAATGGAAAGACACCTGGTGTTCATACATTAGAAGAGTTAATGTTGGGGCCGAGCCCGTGGCGCACTCTGGAGAGTGTGGCACTGGGAGCGCAACAGCGCTCCCGCTGTGGGGTTCGGACCCTATATAGGGATGACCGGTTTGCTCACAGTGCTCACTGGCTGAGCGCAGTGCAGCTGGTCTCAAAAAGGACCAAATTTTAAAAAAATAAAATAAAAAAGAAGAGTTAATGTTGTAAAAATGTCCATGCTACACAAAGTGATCTGTAGATTCAATACAATCCCCAACAAAATTCCACTGATATTTTTCACAGAAATAGAAAAATAACCCTAAAATTCATATGGAATCACAAAAGACTCCCAATAGCCAAAACAAATCTTGAGCAAAGAGAACAAAACTAGAGGCATTACACTACCTGATTTCAAAATATACTGCAAACTATAGCAATCAAAACATCATGGTCTTGGTATAAGAACAGACACATAGACCCATGGAAAAGAATAGAATGCTCAGAAATAAATCCATGCATTTATGTGCTCAATTGATTTTTGGACA
>NW_007744205.1:7434-8486 GCF_000696425.1 Galeopterus variegatus
GTCTATCAATAGATGAATGGATAAAGAAAATGTGGTATATATACACCATGAAAGACTATTCAGCCTTTAAAAAGAAGGAAATCCTATCATTTGCAACAACATGAGTAAACCGGGACATTATGTTAAGTGAAATAAGTGACACACAGAAACCCATATGCTGCATGATTCACTTATATCTGGCATCTGAAAAGTTGAGCTAAGTAGAGGAGAATGGCAGTTACCAGAGGTAGGGGGTAGGGGAAGCCTGGGGAGATGTTGGTCAAAGGATGCAAAACTTTAAAATAATAAAAAATATTTTGTATGATTTCACTTATTTTAAATTTACTGCAGCTTATTTTATGGCTGAGCACATGGCCTATCCTGTTTCACGTGTGTTTGAAAAGAATGTACATTATGCTGTTGCTGGATGGACTTTTCTTTTAATTGGTTTATAGTGTTTTTAATTTTTTTCCTATCCTTGTTGATATTTCGCCTAGGTATTAACCAGTACTGAAAGTGAAGTATTGAAATCTCTGACTATTATTGTCGAATTGTCTATTTCTTCCTCAATTATGTTTGTTTGGCCTCATGTATTTGGGGGCTCTGTTTTTAGGTGCTTATGTCTTTATCATTGTGCTATCTTCCTGATGGATTGATCCTTTTATCATAATAAAATATTCCTCTTATTTCTAGTAACTTTTCATTTAATACCTATTTTATCTGATTCTAGTATAGTCACTGAAGGTATCTTTTGGTTCCTCTTTTCATACAGGAACCAAAGTACATCTTGAAACATTTCATCCATCTTTTTACTTGTTTGGGAATTCTTGTATCTAAAGTGACATGGTGTAGTTAGATCTCGTGTGTGTGTGTGTGTGTGTGTGTGTGTGTGTGTGTGTGTGTTTTAAACTCCAAACTGACAATCTCTGCCTTTTGATTAGGTATTTAGAGTAATTTTAAAGTAGATACATTATTCAGTCAGATCCCTAAGTAACAAAGAGCATATTTTTAAAAAAATTCACCACTACCAAGTGTACCTGATATACTCATGCTGCTTACTATTATATCTAAAC
>NW_007744205.1:9844-11587 GCF_000696425.1 Galeopterus variegatus
CATCAACCATTTTTACATTAAAAAATATTAAGAATGTGCTGTGAGAATGAAAACAGGAGCCAAAGCCTTAGCAAGTCAATGCTGAAATTTATCAAAACACCTACAAACACATATACTATAAATACATATCTGTGCCTTACTCCACAAATTTTCATGCTGATTTCTGGGTTCTTAGTTATTGGTTTTTGGTTCGTTTTGTTAGCTTCTGTTTTCGTGTTTATTGGTGAATGACCTAAGCATAGACTTGATTTCTGTTTCCATTTCAGTGAGCACTCAAGCAGGAACAGTCCACAGTCCATCTAAGTCTCTGCTTTGGAAAAGGGACAGCCCTCGGTTCTGTGGTGCTCCTAGACATACCTGTGTCTGTCATGGGCTTTCTACTCCCCAAGAAATTTGGAATTTTATCCATTGTAAGTTTGCTGTAGGCCTAATTTTTGAGGTAAATCTAATGGTTCATTTATACTATCAAAGAGAAATAAGCTCGCTTACATTCATAACCCAAATCTGAATAATTAAAACTATCAGATCCTCGAAGTAGTTATACATCAAGATACTGCTTTCCTGCTTTTGCAGTTGAGATACTTCATGGTTACACTATTTAAATGGCCATGACAAAGGTTTCTTTGTTTGTTTGTTTGGTTGGTTTTGTTTGTAGTGTCACTTCCTTTGCAAATTGAACATGGTGAAAGTGTTGTGGGTGGTCTCCCAAAATTATAGTTAGTTTTGAAACTACCACTGTTGCTGNATACATATGCCTGATACACACATACATTATACACATGCATACATGCACACACACTTACATATGCATTCCAAAGAAACATTGCTCCTGTAACCATAAGTACCTTTCAAATAATTTGGTTTGTGTGACTCTTATTTTCATTTGAACCTCAAAAACCTCAAACATGGAGTGGAAGCACGTCCTTTACTGCTGTGTTACCATCTGACAGATCATGACTGCAGTGCTCTAAGCAGCACAATTTTTTTTTTTAAGGCATATGCCTGGCTTTTAACATATGGCTTTTCCAGGCCACAGGGCCTTGACTGTATATATAGGTTGCAAAGCAGGCAGAACACAGTTTGGCTGTCATTATTCCCTCTGATTTTTAAAGATACCATTTCAAATTCCTTGTCATTCACAATAGTAGTGATGTCTCCAAAGACATATGATTCCAATTAGAAGACTCCACTTAGGTGTTTTTCCCCTCTCCGTGTACTTCTGTAACCCCTCATTGACAATGCATAATAATACCCAGGTTCACTCATGTTGTTGCAAATGACAGGATTTCCTTCTTTTTAAAGGCAGAATAGTCTTTCATGGTGTATATATACCACATTTTCTTTAACCATTCATCTATTGATAGACACTTAAATTGATTCCATATCTTGTCTATTGTGAGTAACACTGCAGTGGACGTGGAAGTGCAGATATCTCTTTAACATTCTGATTTCATTTCCTTTTAATATACCTAGTAGTGAAATTGAGGGATCTTGAGGAACTATCATACTGTTTTCCATAAAGGCTAGACAACTTACATTCCCACCAACAGTGTGCAAGGGCCATGAAGAAAGTATCTGTTCCAAGCCCCTTCCTAAGCTTGTAAATTGCCTTCCTCGTATTCACAGGGTGCTGTCCCTGGGTGTGTCTGTGTCCCAACCTCCTCTTCTCATAAGGACACCAGTCATATTGGATTTAGTGACCACCTTAATGACTTCATTTTACCTAAATTAGCTTTTTAAAGA
>NW_007744205.1:12767-17138 GCF_000696425.1 Galeopterus variegatus
GCATTTTATCTGATGAGCAAACAACATTTAAATTTAATGTAACTCATCTCTCCATAGAAATTTCCCTGACTTTAGGCCACATAATTCAAAGATTTAATTTTTACAGGAAAAGTATTTGATGCCAAACAATTCCACCTTCCCATTCCTATTTTGTTATACAAAAGGCAACAGAAAATGGAAATGAATTAGATAACCTATCAGGGAGTGAGATGTGATGGTTTTGGAAGGGACTTGGGAAGGGAAAGAACACAGGGAGAGGGAGGAAAGCACGTGTTAAAGACTGAAGTTGTAAAATAATTGGACATTTCCGTCTTCCTTTTACACAATAACCGTTCTTCTCAAAACTAACAAAAACATTTCTTTAGGGGACTCCTGTGATCTACTCATCAGAGACATAGGTAGGGGATATTTCTCATGGCAAGAAACTTAATTCTAGAAACTGAGACATTTTTAAAACTAACTTTTCTCCAGGAAGTCATGGAATGAGATTTACAGAGAACATGAGTTTTGAGAAATAAAGATAATTGCTCTGCTTAAAAAATAAATGAACAAAAAATATTAATGTGCTTACAAATATATTTAAGTTTATTCCTACTGTATTTTTTCCATTGACCAAACCAAACTTATTTTTTTTATTTTTTTTTTTTCCTGTCTTCTTTTACATTGACCATGTTTTTCTGAATGAAAACCATATATTTCTTTTTTTTCTTTTTTTCTTTTCCTTTTTGTCTTTTTTACTGACCGGTAACGGGATCGCAACCCTCGGTGTTGCGCCTGCACTGCGCTCAGCCAGTGAGTGGGAACCGGTCTCCACATGGGATCCGAACCCTCAGCGGGAGCGCCGCCGCGCTCCCAATAGGCACACTCTCCAGTGTGCCACCGGGCCGGCCCGAAAACCATATATTTCTATTATATCACTTGTGTTTAAATGCATGCTCAACTTAGAATAAAATAATAAAGAAGATGAGAGGAAACTTTGGGAGGGGTTGGATATGTTTTTGACATTGTGTTGATGGTTCCAACAGTTTGGGGTACATATCTCTATACTCAAGTTGTGTACATTAAATATGTGAAGCTTTTTATACTCAGTCATACCTCAATTAAGTTGTTTAAAATAAAAAGAATATGTAGTCAATATTCTCTGTAAACCTCAATAAAAAAAATAAGCACTGTAGAATTCTTCAATTCTGAGTATCTTTCGCATTTATGTTATAGTCTTCAACTGTTTAGTTTTATCATTTTTAAAAAGTCCACAATTAATTATTATTACATTGTTACATCTCTTTAGCATTTATAACTCTATCATACCACATTACATTTTGCATAATTCTCTTATATCTATGTCCCAGTTTAAAAATTCCCTTTACTGCTGTCAAAATCTTCTGTTTAATCCAACTGATAATTTATTTTGATTATTATATTTTTCATTTTTCAATGTCATTGTATTTGTTGTGATCCGTGACTATCCTATACGATGAGCTGTTTCCTCATATGCTCTGTAAGTTTTTTATTGGTACAGGACTATTGTTTTCATTCATTTCTTGGCTTGGGATATCCATACCTCAATGCTAGTGTCAATTTGGACCCACCACCTTCACGTGGTATGAAACAAGTTTCTTCCATCCCAAGTTCTAAATAAAGAAGAGCTTACCTGAAGTATCCCTGGGTTGGGGAGCACATTTTGCCAGATCTCTTTCATGGAAAGGACATCCTAAGGGAGCAACTTGGTTTATGCCCATAGTCTTGTCCAGGCCCCAGGCACATCCTCTGAACTCGCAAGTGTATTTAAATCACCAGCCCCAGAAAGAAGAGTACATGAGAGGTTAGTATCTCTAGTCCACAATTTTATGCCATGTGAGACCTCTGAGTCACTGTCACCAGCACAAAGACCCTTACCAAAAGTGTTCCCTGGACTTTGGACTTCCTAGCCTCAAAAACATTCCTGACAAACACCATTCTACTTTCTATCTCTATGCATTTCAATACTCTAGATACTTCGGTATGAGGAGAAGGAAGAAACTTCACAAAGCTGCAGAAAGAGAGAGAGGGAGAGAAGAAAAGAGGAAAAAGGAAGAATAAAAAGAAAAAAAGGAGGAAGAGGAAGAAGAGGGCAAGGAGGGGAGAAGAAGGAAGGAGGAAAAGAAAACAAAAATTCATTTAGATATTCCTCTGTAAAATATTAATATCAGCACTTTTTCTCTAATATTTCTTCAAGATGTTCATCAAAGAATACAAAACATTACTGAGCTTCCTGCATTTAGTACACTTATATTCTCGCAAAATAATTTTTAAATTATATTTTGCTATGTTTATAATCTGTGAGGTATCGGGCCAGCCCGGTGGTGCACTGCTACAGTGTGCCACTTGGGAGCATGGCGGCGCTCCCGCCGAGGGTTCAGATCCCACATACAGACCGGCCGCTCACTGGCTGAGCGAGGTGCGGGAGCAACACCGAGGGTTGCAATCCCGTTGCCGGTCCCGAAAAAAAGACAAAAAGGAAAAAAAAAAATAATAATCTGTGAGGTATAGTAGACAAGAAAAAATGGGAAAATATGAAAAGTTTTAAAAATAATTAGAAGGGGAAGATTCTGTGGAGTTTCAAACTTCAGTTGATGCTAAATTTTAAACCTAAAATTTTTTTCTCAATGGCCTTTCATCCTTAATGCAAACCCGAATTTGAGTATGAGGAGAAGGAAGAAACTTCACAAAGCTGCAGAAAGGGGGAGAGGGAGAGAAGAAAAAGAGGAAAAAGGAAGAAGAAAAAGAAAAAAAGGAGGAGGGAGGAGGATGAGGAGGGGGGAAGAAGGAAGGAGGAAAGGAAAACAAAAGTTCACCTTCCCATGTGATACTCTTGTTAGAAGTTTTATATAGAAGGGCATATTTTTCTTTTCTTATTCATTGCTTTTGGAGCTACCCCCCATGCAATTCAATTATCTGATATTTTATCTTTATTGTATTATATAGTACTTATTCTGCTATTTGCAAATTTAGCTTCCAAATTTGCAAAAACACTTGTTTTTGTTCTGGTCTTCTTGTATTTCTGTGTTCATAAAATTAACAAATTTTTCATCTGTGCTACTATTAAAAACAAAGAACATATTTTTTTTTTAGAAGGCATTCTGAATATCTTTGATGTTTGTTTATCTCTTTGGAAATTAATGAAGGATTTCTTACTTCCCAAAATGATGGTCATGCAACTCAGAGCTTGAGAAAATTATCAATACGTTATCTAAATTAAAATCTAGATACCCACCAGCAGCCTGCTATTTTCCACCATGAGTAGAAGCAGCCTGAGGCCCGTGCCAGATGCAGCTGTCCCAGAATTTTCTCGGATCATGGCAGTGGGTAGGGAGTGAACCGCCCGTGCCCCGCGCCGGCAGGATCCCAGAGGCCACCAGCAGGAAGAGGAACTCAGAAAGCCTGATGGTGAGTCAGAATCTCTGGTGTCCTTGCTTGCGCCGGGGGTAGCTGTTACTACCCAGGCGGATTGCTCTGAAGGATTGCTGAGACCTTGAAGGGGACTCTCATATACATGCACTGAGGTTTGGAGTGTGCGCCATTTTGTGAAATTTACAAAACCCTCCCCCAGGAAAAGCTGCCTGGAGTGGCCACCACTTGGCACCTGGCCACCGCAGCTGCTGCCCTCAGTGCCCGGGTCAGGCTGCGCAGCCCCACCACAGGGACTCAGGGTCTGGCAACAGTGGTATCTGCCGGGGAGGGGGCTGTTGTCTCCCCAGCCGTGGGCACCGCTGGAACCGCAAGCTGAAGAGAGACTGAGCAGGCTGCAGTACGAACAGGAGCCAAGAGTGCCAGGGGTGGCGAGAGGTGGCTGGGGCGGCTCTGGCTGCGGAGGTTGCCATGGGAGCACAATGCGAGAGCGCAACGCGGGAGCTGAGACTCACCGGAGGGAGCGGCACGAACGCCCGCCATCTTCCCAGTAGTCAATTTTGGACTTGCCTGACACTAGTGTCCAACTGAGNAAAAAAATAAATGTGTAGAGACCCAGATGCCTGGATTTATTAATCTGTAATTATTTTAATTGAGTGATAAAATAATGACCATATTTTGTAACAGGAGGGAAGTATAGAGTGATCTTAACCAAACACTGTTTAGAGTTTGCTTAAAAAGTTCTGTCTTGTATACTTTATGTATTAAGAAAAATATAGTTTGGGTGGGAGTAGGAGAAAGACCAAACTAGATTCTGGAGCTACACATATAAACATAAACACATATATATGAATATGTATACATATATACACATATGTGTGCATATATATTACACATGCATTGTTGCTTAGCCTCCCATGGATTTATCACCCCTTTTACCCTGGGTGATGGAGCCACCAAAGGTTACTCAAAGCCCATCTGTTC
>NW_007744206.1:0-17137 GCF_000696425.1 Galeopterus variegatus
GATCTGCTGACACCTTAATCTTGCACTTCCAAGCCTCTAGAACTGGGAGATATATTAATCTATTATTTAAGCCATCCAGCTGTGGTATTTTGTTATGGCAGCCCTAAATAACTAAAACAAAGAAAGTGGCTAGTTGATGGGTAGAAAAAAAACCTTTTTACCTTTTGTACTTTGAGCCATGTAAATATAATCACTACTCAAAAATAAGTAAGGGTCTATGTGTCTTTATTTTTATTGAGGCAATTGTTAATGCTTTTTTTTTAAGTACAAAAGATGAAACATCAAGAAAAATTGAAGAAAAAAGGAGGAAACAATCACATATGTCACCTTTTCAAGGTATCATGTATTTCATGTTTAAGAAGTTTATTTTGTGGTACTTTTTTTCCCCCCTTTTTTTTGTCTTTTTTCATGTCCGGTAACGGGATCGCAACCCTCGGTGTCGCGCCCGTACCGGGGACCAGCAACGGGATCACAACCCTCGGTGTTGCGCCCACACTGCGCTCAGCCATTGAGTGGGAACCGGTCTCCACATGGGATCCGAACCCTCGGCAGGAGCGCCGCCGCGCTCCCAAGCGGCGCACTCTCCAGTGCGCCACTGGGCCGGCCTTTTTGTGGTACTTTTGACAATTGGTTTGCATTTTCACTGCTCTGTGAAGATCACAGTCAAAGTCCAACATGCTAAGGAGAAAATTAAGTATATAATTTTGTTTCTTGGTTATATACAATGTGTGGATACTTTAAATTTTAGATTTATATTGTCATCTCTTAAATAGCTATATCAAGATTAGTAGAGCAGAACCGCATACTTCAAAACATCAAAAAATGTCAATTGGATTATTTTTATTTCTGTACGCTGAGAGAGATGACAGTCAGTGAACAATTAACCTACTTTCAAATTTTATTTTTAAAAATATATATTAACATAGTTTCATATAATGTTCTTGGAGTCATTTAGTACCATTAAAATATAGAATTACAATGTCTTTAGAAAAGGAACCTATTGAAAATAAAAAATGTCCTATGACTCTCAAAATAAATTTGATCAAAATGACGAAGTTGGATTTTTTTCTCCTTGTTTTTAATATATAATTTATTTAAAGTTTATATAGCTTAATTTTAATTTCTTAATTTTTTATTTTTATTTATTATTAGCATATTTATTCTTACAAATCGTGATATTTCTTTGTGCCGTTTGCCCTACCTATCAATTCTCAACCCCTCTCCCTTCCTCCTCTCCATCTCTAGCATTCTTAGTTTTGTTCTCTCCTGAAAGTTCAGCTTATTGTTGTACTCTTTTCCTTCTTTCTTTCCTTCATTCCTTCTTTCTTCTCTCCTTTCCTTCCTCTCCCTTCCTGCCCCATTCATTCCTTCCTAGCAGCCAGTTTTGAGTGAGAACATGTGGTATTTCTGTTTCTTTGTCTGGCTTATTTCACTTAACATAATTTTCTCCAGACTCATCCATGTTGCTGCAAATGGCATAATTTCATTCTTTTTTATAGCTGAGTAGTATTCCATTGTGTCTAAATACCACATTTTCTTCACCCAGGCGTTCGTCAATGGACACTTAGGTTGGTTCCATATTTTGGCTATTGTAAATAGAGCTGCAGTGAACATGGGAGTGCAGGTATCCCTTCAACATGATGATTTCCATTCCTCTGGATATATACCCAGCAGTGGGATTGCTGCATCATATGGTAGTTTTATCTGTATTTGTTTGAGAAACCTCCATACTGTTTTCCATAGTGGCTGTGCTAGTTTATAGTCCCACCAACAGTGTAGAAGAGGTCCCCTTTCTCCACATCCTCACCAGCATTTGTTATTCTCAGTCTTTTTTTTTTCTTCCTTTTTGTCTTTTTTCGTGTCCGGCAATGGATCGCAACCCTCAGTGTCGCGCCCGTACCGGACCGGGACCGGCAATGGGATCGCAACCCTCGGTGTTGCGCCAGCACCTCACTCAGCCAGTGAGCAGGAACCGGTCTGTATGTGGGATCTGAACCCTCGGCGGGAGCGCCACCACACTCCCAAGCGGCGCACTGTAGAAGTGTGCCACCGGGCCGGCCCAATTCTCAGTCTTTTTAATAATGGCCAGTCTAATTGGGGTGAGGTGATATCTCAATGTGGTTTTGATTTGCATTTCTTGGATGACTAGTGATGCTGAGCATTTTTTCATGTACATGTTGGCTATTTGTATGTCTTCCTTTGAAAAATGTCTATTCATCTCCTTTGCCCATTTTTTAATTGAATTGTTTTTTTACTGTATAGTTGTTTGAGTTCTTTGTATATTCTGGATATTAATCCCTTATCGGATATATAGTTTGCAAATATTTTCTCCCATTCCATAGGTTGTCTTTCCACTCTATTGATTCCTTTGCTGTGCAGAAGCTTTTTAGTTTGATATAATCCCGTTTATTTATTTTTTTATTTTGTTGCTTGTGCTTTTGGGGTCTTGTTCATAAATTCTTTGCCCAGCCCTATTACCTGGAGTGTTTCCCCTATATTTTCCTTTAGTAATTTCATGGTTTCAGGTCTTATATTTAAAAATGTCTTTAATCCATTTTGAGTTGATTTTGGTATATGGTGAGAGGTGCAGGTTCAGTTTCATTTTTCTGCATATGGACATCCAATTTTCCCAGCACCATTGATTGAAGAGGCTGTCTTTTCCCCAATGTATGTTCTTGCTGCCTTTGTCAAAGATCAGTTGGCTGTAAGTATGTGGGTTAGTTCCTGGATTTTCTGTTCTGTTCCCTTGATCTGAATGTCTGTTTTTATGCCAGTAACATGCTGTTTTGATTACCGTAGCATTGCAATATAATTTGAATTTGGGTAGTGTTATGCCTCCAGCTTTATTTTTTTTTTGCTTAGGATTCCTTTGGCTATTTGGGGTCTTTTGTTGTTCCATATGAATGTTTGGATTGCTTTTTCTATTTCTGTGAAGAATGTCATTGGTATTTTGATGGGGATTGCATTGAATCTGTAGATTGCTTTGGGTACAGTGGACATTTTCACAATGTCGTTTCTTCCCATCCAAGAGCATGGTATATCTTTCCACTTTTTTGTGTCCTGTTTAATTTCTTTCAGTAGTGTTTTGTAGATCTCGTTGTAGAGATCTTTCACCTCCTTGGCTAAATTGATACCTAGTTTTTTTGTTTTTCTTTTGGCAACTATTATAAATGGGCTTGCTTTCTTGATTTCATTTTCTGCTAGTTTGTTATTGAAGTATAAAAACTATTGATTTTGGGGTGTTGATTTTATATCCTGCAACATTACTGAGATTGTTAATAAGATGTAAGAGTTTTTTGGTAGATCCTTATAGGCTTTTCTATATACAAGATCATGTCATCAGCAAACAAGGACAGTTTGACCTCATCCTCTCCAATCTTGATGCCCTTTATTTCTTTCTCTTGCCTGATTGCTGTGCCTAGTACTTCTAATACTATGTTAAATAGAAGTGGTGAGAGTGGGCATCCTTGTCTTATTCCTGTTCTTAAGGAAAAAGCTGAAAACTTTTCAGGGTGATATTGGAGATTGGTTTGTTATAAATGGCTTTTATTGTGTTGAGATAATCCCTCTATACTAATTTGCTGAGCGTCTTAATCATGAAGCTATGTTGAATTTTGTCAAATGCCATTTCTGCATCAATTGAGATAATCATATGGTTTTTGTCCTTGGTTTTGTTGATGTGGTGTTTCATGTTTATTGACTTGTAAATGTTGAACCAACCTTGCATCCCTGGGATGAATCCCACTTGATCATGGTGTATAATTTTTTTGATGTGTTGCTGTAATCTGATTGCTAGTTTTTTGTTGAGGATTTTTGCCTCTATGTTCATCAAGGATATTGGCCTGTAGTTTTCTTTTTTTGTTGTATCTTTATCTGGTTTTGGTATCAGGGTGATGCTGGCCTCATAGTATGAATTTGGGAGAATGGCTTCTGTTTCAGTTTTTTGGAAAAGTTTGGAGAGAAGTGGTATTAATTCTTCTTTTAATGTTCAACAGAGTTCAGCTGTAAAGCCATCCAGTCCTGGGCTTTTCTTTGTTGGAAGATTGCTGATTACTGCTTCAATCTCATTGCTTGTTATTGGTCTGTTCGTGTGTTCTGTGTCTTCTTTGTTCAGTCTTGGTAGTTTGTATGTGTCCAGAAATTTATCCATTTCCTCCAGGTTTTCATATTTGTTGGTGTACAATTGTTTATAATGATCTCTAATGATTCTTCGTATTTCTGTGGTATCAGTTGTAATGTCTCCTCTTTCATTTCTGATTTTTGTTATTTGGGTCTTCTCTCTTCTTCTCTTCTTCTAATGGTTTATCTATTTTATTTATCTCTCAAAAAAAACATTTTTTTGTTTCATTGATCTTTTGTATTGTTCTTTGGGTCTCTGTTTCATTTAGTTCTTCCCTGATTTTGATTATTTCTTTCCATCTGCTACTTTTGGGATTGGATTGTTGTTGTTTTTCTAGTTCTTTGAGGCATAGTGTTAGGTCATTTAATTGAAAAGTTTCCATTCTTTTGACATAAGTGTTTATTGCACAAACTTCCCTGTTAGTACTGCTTTTGCAGTATCGCATAGGTTTTGGTATGATGTATCTTTATTTTCATTAGTTTCAAGAAATTTTTTGATTTCCTGTTTAATTTCTTCTTGGACCCATAGGTCATTCAGGAGCCTATTATTTCTATGTATTTGTATAACTTCCAGTGTTTTGCTTATTGTTTATTTCCAGTTTTAATTCATTGTGGTCTGAAAATATATTTGAGATGATTTCAATTTTTTAAAATTTGCTGGTATGTGGTCTATCCTGGCAAATGTTCTATGTGCTGATGAGAAGAATGTACATTGTCTACTTGTTGGATGAAATGTTCTATAGATATCTGCCAAGTCTAATTGGTCTAAGTGTAGTTTAAATCCTGTGTTCCTTTGTTGATTTGTTACCTGAAAGATCTAATGCTGAGAGAGGGGCATTCAGGACACTCAGTATTATTGTATTTGGGTCTATCTCTTTTTTAGGTCTAAGAATGTTTGCTTTACATATCTTGGTGCTCCAGTGTTGGGTGCATACATATTTATGATTTTTATATCCTCTAACTGGATAGATCCCTTTATCATTATATAATGGCCTTCTTTATCTCTTTTTATGGTTTTGGTTTGAAGTCTGTTTTATCCAGTATAAGAATAGCTATCCCAGCTCATTTTTGGTTTCCATTTGCATATACCTTTTGCCATCTCTTCACTTTTAGTCTGTGTTTGTCTTTATATGTGAGGTGGGTCTCTCAAAGACAGCATATAGTTGGGTCTAGCTTTTTAATCCAATCATTTAGGGTGGTTTTTGATAAGTACTGCTTTACTCCTGTCATTATTCTGTTTAGATGTTTTAAACATAATTTGTCCCTTTCTTCCCCTTATTATTTTTCATCTTCAATGTTAGTTGGATTTTTGAGGTGACATGATTTAGCTTCTTTCTCTTTCTCACTTTCAGTTTGGTTTTAATGATGGGTTTTGCCCTTTCTTGTGAATCTGTGATATTATGGTTTTTCAGATTCCAGATGCAGGACTCCTTTGAGTATTTCTTGCAGGGCTGGTTGTGTGGTAGTGAACTCCCATAATTTTTGTTTGTCAGGGAAATACACTATTTCTTCCTCCTTTCTAAAGGATAGCCATGCTGGATATAGGATTCTTGGCTGGCAATGTTTTTATTTTAGTCTTTTGAATATATCATCCCATTTTCTTCTGGCCTTTAATGTTTCAGTTGAGAAGTCTGTTGTTGGTCTAATGGGGGCTCCCTTATAGGTGATTTGGCGCTTTTCTCTTGCTGCTTTTAGAATTCTCTCTTTGTCTTTGAGTTTTGCCAGTTTGACTATCACAAGTCTAGGGGAGGATCTTTTTGGATTGAATCTGTTTGGGGATCTTTGGGCTTCCTGGATCTGAAGATCTGCATCCTTCCCTATACCTGGGAAGTTTTCTGTTAATACTTCCTTGAATAAGTTTTCAATGCCTTTTCCTCCCCGCCCCCCTTCTGGAATACCCATGATTCAGATGTTTGTGCACTTGAATTTTCTAAAACTTTTTAAAATTCTTTTTTCCTTTTTCTTGTCTGCCTGGGTTATTTCAAAAAGACCATCTTCATTTTCTGAGATTCTTTCTTCTGCTTGTTCTAGCCTGCTGCTCAAGCTTTCTGTTCTGTTTTTTATTTCATTGAGAACATCCTTCATTTCCAGGAGTTCTGTTACATTCTTTTTTAAGTTATTAATCTCTGTACATATCCTCCTTCATATCCTGGATATTTTTTCTTGTTTCATTTTGTTCTCTAGTTGGTTGTTCTCTTATTTCTCAGAGTTTTCTTAAAAATCAGTGCCCGGAATTCCTTTTCAGACATCTTGAGGGTTTCTTACTCTATGGGGTTTGTACTTGAGGAATAACCATATTCTTTTGATGGTGTCATACCTTCTTGTTTATTTGTAGTTCTAATATTTTTATGCTGATGTCTGGTCATCTGGTAGAATACATAATTCTTCTATCACTCTGGAGTAGGTTATGAGGGGGAAGATTTCTTCCTCTATTTGTAGGTTCTGTTGGTGACTCTTCTTTTATCAATATAATTGCGTGTGTGGTGGTCTGCCTTGGCTCCTGTTTGGTCAGTGAGTGGGTCCTGTATGTGCTTGCCTGGGCGGCCCAAGTGGTGGTTCAATGGGGTCTGTGAGCCCCTCTCATGCTTGCTCAGGTGTGGGTGGGCCCTGTGGCTGTGTCAGTCCTCCAGGTGGGGCATGACGCCTCTCAGGTCCTGCACATGCTTACCTGGATGGCCTGTGTGGTGGTTTGGTGGGGCCTGCGAGCCCCTCTGGTGCTCACCCACATGTGGTCAGGCCCTGTGGGCTGCATCAGTCCCCCAGGTGCAGTGCTGCTCAAGTTCTGCACACAATAAAGTTGGTCTTTATCTTGTCTTCTCTCTTGAGTGGAATACCTAGGGTACTATCTGCTGTTCCAAATCAGTTGCTTATGAATACATTTAGAAATTATTTTAATTTGATAAACATGATGTCTGAACTAGAACACTTTATTTCTGTACTTGTGACTATGTTTCTTTTTTTATTGGCAGCTAGCCAATAACGGATCTGATCTTTTTTTGTATTTTTGTCTATACTTTTCTCTGGGCTCCAAGAAGGCAGAGACTTCTTGTAAGTAAATGCTGCCATAAGGGTACAATTCTATGGTACCCAGAACAGTGACTAATCTGTTAATTAATTAACCTGTTAATTAACTTGTTAATTAATCCATTAATTAATCAACCAATGGATTGGTAGACCATGTAGGCCTTCCCAAAGGAGATGATGGTGTTTAAGTCAAACCTTGGAGAATGAGAAAATTTTACTAGGCAGAGGGTAAAGAGCATTCCAGGTTGAGAGAAACAGACTAAAAAAGGCAAAGAGGCATGAAAGTTCACTCTGGATAAGGATTTGTATAGTTGAAACTGGAGCATAAGGTTAGAGATGGCATGTAGTAAGAAATAAGACCAGAGAAATAGTTTTTGGCTAGTTTGATTTTACTCTGTAGGCAATGGGAGCATTTGAACATCTTTTTTATTTTTCCTCAAATTTTTGGTTTAATTTTACATTTGAAACATAATTGATTATACATATTTATGGGGCACAGCATTGACTATCAATATTTGTGTACAATATGTGATGATCAAATCAGTATTATTAACATGTTCATCATTACAAATTGTAATCATTCTTTGTGTCCATTACCCAATTTCTCCCTAACCCCCCTCCCACTCCCCCTTTCCCACCTCTAGTAACCATAGATCTGTTCTCTCCTTCTGACGGTTCAACGTATTACTGTGTTTCTTTCTTTTTTTCCTTCCTTCCTTCCTTCATTCATTCTTAGCTCTCACAAGGGAGGACATGTGGTATTTTTCTGTGCCTGGCATATTTCACTTAGCATAATTTTCTCCAAGTTCATCCATGTTGCTGCAAATGGCAGAGTTTCATTCTTTTTTATGGCTGAGTAGTATTCCATTGTGTATACCACTTTTTTCTTATCCAGTCATCTGTCAATGGACATTTAGGTTGGTTCCATATCTTGGCTATTGTTAATAGAGCTGTGATAAACATGGGAGTGCAGATATTTCTTTAACATGATGAATTCCATTCCTTTGTGTATATACCCAGTAGTGGGATTGCTGGATCATAAGACAGTTCTGTCTATAGTTGTCTGAGGAACCTCCATATTGTTTTCCATAATGGCTGTACTAAGTTACAGTCCTACCAAAAGTGTAGAAGTGTTCCCCTATCTCTGTATCTTTGCCAGATTTGTTATTTTCTGACTTTTTGATATTAGCCAGTCTAACTGGCCAGTGAGATGATACCTCAATGTGGTTTTGATTTACATTTCTCTGATAATTACTGGGGTTGAGCATTTTTTCATGTGTCTGTTAGCCATTTGTGTATCTTCCTTTGAGAAATGTCTATTCAGCTCTTTTGCCCATTTTTTAATTGGATTATTTGTTTTTATACTGTGAAGTTGTTTGAGTTCCTTATATATTCTGGATATTAATGCCTTGTCAGATGTATAGTTTGCAAATATTTTCTCCCATTCTGTAGGTTCTCTTTTCACTCTGTTGATTGTTTCCTTTGCTGTGCAGATGCTTTTTAGTTTGATATAATCCCACTTATTAATTTTTTTCTTTTGTTGTGTGTGCTTTGGGATCTTGTTATATAGTCTTTGTCCAGTTCTACATCCTGAAGTATTTCCCTCATGTTTTCTTCTATGAGTTCTATAGTTTCAGGTCTTACACTTAAGTCTTTAATCCATTTTGAGTTGATTTTGGTATATGGCAAAACGTATGACTCTAGTTTCATTCTTCTACACATGGATATCCTGTTTTCCCAGAACCATTTACTGAAGAGGCTGTCCTTTCCCCAGTGTATGTTCTTGGTGCCTTTGTTGAAGGTCAATTGGCTGTTAAGTGCATGGGTTGATTTCTGTGTTCTCTATTCTGTTTCATTGATCTATGTGCCTGTTTTTATGCCAGGGCCATGCTATTTTGTTTACTATAGCTTTGTAGTATAGTGTGAAGCCAGGTAGTGTGGTGCCTCTGGTTTTATTTTTTTTTTTGCTCAGGATTGCTTTGGTTATTTGGGGTTTTTTGTTGTTCCATATGAATTTTAAGTTGTTTTTTATATTTCTGTGAAGAATGTCATTGGTATTTTGATGGGGATTGCATTGAATCTGTAGATCACTTTGGGTAGAATGGACATTTTTGCAACGTTAATTCTTCCACTTCATGAACACGGAATGTCTTTCCATCTTTTGGTGTTTTCTTTAATTGCTTTCAGCAGTGTTTTGCAGTTCTCATTGTAGAGATCTTTCACCTCCTCAGTTAAATTTATTGCTAGGTATTTTATTCTTTTGGTAGCTGTTGTAAATAGGCTTGCTTTCTTGATTTCTTTTTCTGTGTGTTTGTTGTCGATGTATAAGAATGCTACTAGTTTTTGTGTATTAATTTTGTATCCTGAAACTTTACTGAGTTTGTTTATGAGCTCTAGGAGTTTTTTGGTAGAGGTTATGGGTTTTTCCATACACAGGACCATGTCATCTGTGAGCAGTGACAATTTGACTTCATCTTTTCCAATTTGGATGCCCTTTATTTATTTATCTTGCCTGATTGCTCTGGCTAATACTTCCAATACTATGTTGAGTAGAAGTGGTGAGAGTGGGCATCCTTGTCTTATTCCTGTTCCTAGAGAAAAAGCTTTCAGCTTTTCCCCATTCAGGATGATGTTGGCAGTGGGTTTGTCATATATGGCTTTTATTGTGTTGAGATACTTTCCTTCTGTACCTAATTTGTTGAGGGTCTTTATAATGAAGGGAAGCTGAATTTTCTTAAATGCTTTTTCTGTGCCTGAGATAATAATATGTTTTTTCCCTTGCTTTTGTTGATGTGATGTGTTACATTTATTGATTTGCATATGTTGAACCATCCTTGCATCCCTGGGATAAGTCCCACTTGATCATGGTGTATAATCTTTTTGATGTGCTAGAGGAATGATATTCTCTAACCTTTGTTCTAGGGAAGATATGTCAATATCAGAATGATTTGCAAGGAGGACCTATAGGAAGCTATTGTAGCCTAGTGAGGAAGAGAAATATTAATACATCCAATTATAGGTCAAACTAAAGACAAGGAGTGTGGGGTTAAAAAGGAAAGAACAGATAGAAGAGAATTGCAAAGGTATAGTCTGCATGACTGGAAAAGTCTGGAAGACATAGTTTTGTAGAAATTTATTGTTTTAGTGGGAGAAATCTTATTAAAGGAGCATTCCTAATTTTTTTTTAATAGTATGCACAAAGTCTTCTAATTTAAGGCAATACAAATTTTAGAAGACAAAAGTTTTACAAAATTGATGATTCCTTTAAAATAAGTATGATTAAGATTGGTGGGTTTCAGTCAGATTTGGCAGGATATAAGTTTTCATACTCAGTGGAGGATTCTGATAAATCATAGGTAGCCAATAGTGTTATAACATCAATTCATGTTGGTGTGATTGGGGTCCTTATTTGCCACATACTCAACTAGTTAAATTTTAGGAGAGGAAGAATTAAGTAATAAATTATCAAACCTTATAAAGTTGCATAATTAATGTTTTTTTTTCCTTTTTGTCTTTTTTCATGACTGGTAACGGGATCGCAACCCTTGGTGTTGCGCCCGTACCGCAACCGGCAACGGGATCGCAACCCTCGGTGTTGCACCCGCACCGCGCTCAACCAGTGAGTGGACCGGTCTCTATATGGGATCCAAACCCTTGGCGGGAGCGCCGCTGCACTCCCAAGCGCTGCACTCTACCAAGTGTGCCACCGGGCCGGCCCACATAATTAATGTTTGACAGATAGTTTAAATATATAGGATCTATTTCCTAGGAAGAAGTGAATAAGATTGTTTCTGATAGTATTTAAAAAGTTAAGTGCCAGCCAGCTGCCAAAAAACCCCCAAAACAACTAAGAACAAACAAAAAACTATTTATAAGGTTAGTATCTCAAAATATACATTGCATATTAAAAGGTATTTTTACAATTCTTCTATATTCCATAAAACATTTCATTTATATCCAGTAAATACTTCCCCTGAAAGTTCTAAGTAATTCCTACACTGCAAATATGTTTGTTTTGCAGTAAGTTGCAGGTAAATGTCATTTTTCTGAAAAATGTTCTCGGAGGCTATGAGTCTAATGCAAACATTCTGTCACAAATTATTTCATTAGGGTGGGGCACTCCATTATATAATTGACAGCCTGAAAATTGTCACTCAGCTGACGCACTACTGCAAAGATTTAGATAATTACAAATGACTTTTCTTCCTTTAAAATCTCTAGCACATAACAATTGCACATAATGTCAGGGGCAATTCAGTGGATGTGATCTCAAAACATAAAAAATAAAGCTTTTTACTTATCAGTGCCTAGTATTGGTAAAATGTAAACCTGCCTCTCCTCCAATCTTCCTCATTCTAGTAAATTTAGAACCCAAGTCTGACCTGGGGATCATTCTTAATTCTTCTCTCTTTTACCACTTTCCCACCATTGCCACCATAGTTACACATATTCAATTAATGACAGTTACTAAAGATTTGCTCTTATAAAGGTTCTTCCTTCCTTCTTAGCCTAAGAAGACTAAAAAGTGAGTCTTTAAATTCCTAGCCTCCCTTGCAGCTAGGAATAGCCATTTGGCACAATTCTGGCCAGTGGTACAAAGCAAAAATCTTAAAACTTAATTCCCATAAAACACAAGAGGACTTGAAAAAAATTCATGGCAAAATGGAATTGAAAGATTAAAATAAAAAATATAACTTTATTTCTCAATATAAACTCCATCAAGTTCAAGACACTTTTGTAAGCAATTATACCAACCATTTAGTCCATCTCTAAAGAACTGAGGGTCCTGGAAATTTAACCATGTCAGTGCAGTCATTTTTACATTATCAACTGAAGAAAACTGGGCTCTTTAAAGATTTTTTTTTAATAGGAAACAAAAAGAAGACACAAGCCAAATCAAGATCGTAAGGTGGATGCCTAATGATTTTCCATCAAAATTCTCACAAATTGCCCTTGTTTGATGAGAGGAATGAGCAAGAACATCATTGAGGTAGAGAAGGACTCTCTGGCAAAGCTTTCCTGGGTGTTTTCAGCTAAAGCTTTAGCTAACTTTCTCAAAACACTCTCATAATAAGCAGATGTTATCATTCTTTGGCCCTCTAAAAAGTAAACAAGAAGAAATCCTTGAGCATGCCCCCAAAATGTTGTCATGACCTTTGCTCCTGACCAGTCCACTTTTGCTTTGACTGGACCACTTCCATCTTTTGTTACTCATTGCTTTGATTGTGCTTTATCTTTAAGGTCTTTTTGGTAAAGCTATGTTTCATCTCCTGTTACAATTCTTCAAAGAAATACCTCAGAACCTTGATCCCACTTGTTTCATATTTCCATTGAAACTCTGCATTTGTCTGTAGCTGATCTGAGTGCAACAGTTTTGGCACCCATTGAGCGGAACTTTCGCTCAACTCTTAATTTTTCAGTCAGAATTGTGTAAGCTGAGTTCTGGTCAATATGGCAGAATAGACGGTTCCCAGCATCACTCTCTCCCCCAAATCAGCCAAATTTACAACCATAAAAATGTAACATTAGCCAAGTGGGGCTGCTGGAGCTCAGGGGAAGAGGAGGAGAGACCTACGGAGTTCATGAAGGCGGAAGAAACTATGATGAGAGAAAGAAAAAGCCGCTCTGAGCATTTCGGGCTGCAGCTGCTTTAAGGCTCAAGCTGATGAATGCATGGAGCTGGAGTTGGCAGAAGCCACAGCTGTGCCCTTCAGATGGAGTTACTTGGAGGCAATAGGAGAGAAGAGGGCTTCGGCGGCCCCCAGGACATCAAGACCACTAATCGGTTTCCCATGGACCCACGCAGGAGCGAGGAGCCAGAACAACTGAAAAAAGGGAGCCATTCAGAGGCCGGTGAGTCATCACAAGGGACCAGCGCAGGGCCCATCCCATAGGAAGTGTTTGGAGCATGGGCGGTGGGCGAGATGGGAACACCAGTAGAACACTGGGACATAGCAAGGACAGCTAACCTCCCCCCCATTCAGCACAGGACCACTCAGAGGAGAATGGCCAGGAATGCAGAATTGCATGGGGTGCAGTTTGATGAAAAAACTCAGGCCCAGATCAGAGATTCTACAGAACACAGATCCACTGGGTCTTTGGAGAGATGGAAGTACCTATAAGATCAACCATTAAACCCTGAGCTGCACAAAAAGCCTTCCCTAGGGAAACAGCAGCAAAGTAGCAATTTAAACAACCACACAGCTCATGTACTGGTTCCCACAGGAAGTTCCCCCGGGTTAGAAGCAAAGGAGAAAAATTAGTTCTTGCCCAGGCTCACAACCAGCACCTTGGGGCCTGCCTGGGAACCGGAGGCTTGCAGCTGGGGACCGGGCCCCACTCCCACTTCCAGGCAAACTGCACCAGTGCCTTGGGGCCAGCATGGGGACCCAAGGCAAGGAGAAGGGGACTGGATCTCCCTCCCACAACCAGGTACACCAAGCCAGTGCCTCGGGTCCTACCCAGTGACCCGAGGTATGGAGCCGGGGACTGGACCCTCCTCCCACAACCAGGCATACCATGCCATCACCTTGGGGCCTGCCCAGGGACCTGAGGCAAGGAGAAGGGGAACGGACCTCTCTCCCACAACCAGGCACACTGTGCCAGTGCTTCAGGGCCCATCCAGGGACCCGAGACATGGAGAAGGGGACCGGACCTCTCTCCCACAACCAGGCACACTGTGCCAGCACCTCGGGGCCCACCCAGGGCCCCAGGGCATGGAATAGGGGACTAGACCACCCTCCCACAACCAGGCACAACATGCCAACACCTTGGAGCCCACCTAGGGACCTGGGGCAGAAGGAAGGGGACTGGACCTCTCTCCCACAAGCAGGCACACTGCACCAGTGCCTCAGGGCCCACCCAGGGACCTGAGGCATGGAGAAGGGGACCAGACCCCCCTCCCATAACCAGGCACGCCAAGCCAGTGCCTTGGGTCCCACCCAGTGACCTGAGGCATGGAGCCAGGAACCAGACCCTCCTCCCACAACAAGACACACCACGCCAGCATCTTGGGACCCACCTGGGTATCTGAGGCATGCAGAAAGGGACCAGACCCACAACCAGGCACATGGCACCAGCACCTTGGGGCCCCCCCAGAGACCCAGGGCATGGAGAAGGGGACCAGACCTCTCTCCCACAACCAGGCACACCAAGCCAGCTCCTTGGGTCTCGCCTGGTGACCCGAAGCATGGAGAAGGGGACCGGCCACCCCTCCCACAACCAGGCACATGGCACCAGCAACTTGGGGCCCCCCCAGAGACCCAGGGCATGGAGAAGGGGACCAGACCTCTCTCCCACAACCAGGCACACCAAGCCAGCTCCTTGGGTCTCGCCTGGTGACCCGAAGCATGGAGAAGGGGACCGGCCACCCCTCCCACAACCAGGCACATGGTGCCAGCGCCTTGGGGCATGCCCAGGGACCAGAGGCATGGAGAAGGGGACCAAACACACCCACAACCAGGCATACCGCCAGTGCCAAGGAGCATACCAAAAACAGCACCTATACATGGGTGGCCCACCACAGCCACTACAATAACCATGGCTGCCACAAAAGCGGCTACATGCCACAACCACCATGCAGATGGTCTGCCAACCACTGGAGTGCATTCACACAAGAGGAGTCACCAGCAGCGACAAAGAAAAGAAGAGGATGTCTCTTTCCACAAAACCCATTTCAGAGTGACAGAAGAAGCATCAGCTATATGATAATATTGGGGGACCTGATCACATCTCTCAGCATTGGACAGGTCATCTAGGTAACAGATTAACAGAGTAACCATTATTCTTTCAAAAGAAGAGAAGAAATCCAGGGCAATTAGAGGGGGGAGTGGGAGAGAATGGGGGAAGAGGAGCGATTGGACAAGGGGCATAAAGAAAAATTACACGATTTGTAACTATATATGCTAGTAATATTGATTTAATCAACATATTTCAATGTTCAACCCCCAAAATATGTATAATCGATTTTGATTCAATAAATAAAAACAAACAAACAAAAAGAATTGTGTAAACTGAATCAATTGAGATGTCTGTGGTGTTGGCTATTGTTAATCATTGGTCCTTTTCAATTAGGGCATGAAGAAAATTAATTTTTTCCTCAAAAATTGATGTGGATAGTCTTCTGCTCCAGGCTTCATCTTCAACATTGTCTTATCCCTTCTTAAAATGAATTATTGATTTGTAAACTACTGATTTCTTTGGGCCATTTTCCCCATAAACCTTTTGTAAAGCATCAATAATTTCACCATTCTTCCACCCAAGCTTCCCCATAAATTTGATATTTGTTTTTGCTTCAATTCTAGCAGAATTCGTGTTGCTCTGATAGGAGCTCTTTTCAACTGATGTCTTATCCTTAGTGCCTCAAACTAGATCCTGTTTTGATATGTTAAAACAAGTTAGTACAAGTTTATTTTGGTGCAAAAAATTTTGCAGTCCATGCATAGTTTTTTCTTTTTCTTTTTGTTTTGGCAGCTGGCCAATACAGAGATCTGAACCCTTGACCTTGGTGTCATGCATAGTTTTTTCATAATATGCATTTTCCATGAACTTTTTGAAGACCCCCTCATAGACTGGGAGCATATGCCAAAGTTTTATTTAACTCACTGAGGGAACCAATAGGATGAAAAAGCTAGTTCAAATGATAATATTAAAAACTTTTTTTAAAATAGTGAGTGGGGAATAAAAGGAATGCTGAGATAAGATTGCTAAATTAAGTACAAAACTAGTTAAAGTCCTACAGGGCAATAAAACCATAATCTTTAAGGTTATCTTTTCTACTAGACAGAAAAGAAAATCATCACACTTCATTCATTTCATTTAAGTTAGCCTCTAGCTGTAGAGTTGTTTGTTATGTAGATATGTGAGCTCTAAACCATAATAAATACTATGTCAAACAAAATTACCTTTCCTGGAGTGTTAGATGACTTCCAGGCAGCTTCCTGAACAGTGCTGTAGCATGACATTAAAAGGTAACGAAGGTAGCCATCATTTAACCATATTTCCAAATACTGAAAATTCTTCCTTAATAATTGTAATAATGAATGCTCTGAACTTAGAGTTAAAGCTTCTGCCCATCTCAGCTTTAGTCTGGGTACCTACACTGGCAAAGATCTCTTCCCCTTTCCCATTGCTCTGTACTGGGCTAAAGGGGCACAAGAACAAAGCCTCCCCTCACCCTCTGCCCAGCTGTGGTTGGGGGCTAGCAATCCAGGCTGCAGAGTTAACAGCAGGATGGCATCATATATTACCGGGTAGTGTTAACTATGCTGAAGAACAAATATGCTTGTATACTAAACACTATACAGTAATGTTTTATTGGTTCTTGAAAAGAAAAAAAAAGAAAACTATAATAAAGTAGGAATAAATAAAATTTAAAAAATTTAATAGAGCAGAAAGGATAAAGAGACCATAGGAATTAGCATTTAATATGTGCAAAGTATTGTATCCCATTAAAAACTATTGTACCTCACTAAAATATGTGGTAGTTTCTACAATCAAAGGTAACCCTCAAATTTCAATATTTGGCAATGGATTTTATTTTTGTAGAATTAGAAACTCACTAATAAGTCTCACTCCTCAAAGAACTTATGCAAAATTAGCTTTAAGTGCTTGATTGATTTGAAATAATTTAAAATTAGAAGTTGCTGTACACTCTAACCTTCAAAATAAATATCCAAAATTTGAAAATCCAGGAAACTCACTGTCAGTTATTTCCATTGCCATTCATTTCTATTCCTTCTTTATAAATCCTTACTTGTGTCTTTTTTTCATAGAATAACCTAACTCTTAGCATTCGAAATTTATATTTTCATAGTTAAAGTTTATTTTTCTCCCATATTTTAGGCCACAGGAAATGGAGTTGCTGAAATAAAGTATACTGTATAAAAAAACACTTATTTAATCTGATGATAAAACTTTATGGTTAACATTTTAATGACTATATGTTGAGATTTTGAAGTAAAGCTCCAGTGTTTTTTTTTTTTTTTTTTTTTTT
>NW_007744207.1:0-276 GCF_000696425.1 Galeopterus variegatus
GTAGCTTTTTTTGCAGAAATGCAAGCTCATCCTAACATTCATCTGGGAATGTAAGGGACCCAGAATAGCCAAAACAGTCTTCAAAAAGAACATATGATAACGTTTTCACTTCAATTTCAAAACTTACTACAAAGCTACAGTAATCTAAATAGTGTGATGCCAGCATAAGATGGGACAGGTGGAATAGAACTGAGTCCAGAAATAAACTGGTAGATTTAAAGTCAAATGATTTTCAACAAGGGCACCATGATTTGTCAATGGAGAATGAATAGCCTT
>NW_007744207.1:2907-4331 GCF_000696425.1 Galeopterus variegatus
ATCCTCTAGGTAGTGGGACCCAAGGTCAGATAATGATGCCAGGCCAGGTGGAGGCCTGGATAAGAAAGCCTTTGGGAATCCAAGAAACCACACTTCTCACCCTTCCAGTCCCATCATTTCATCCTGCCTCTGTGGGGCTGCAGACTCAGTCCTCTCTGCTCTGTGGGTCTCTCCCTCTCTCTACATAACTGCCTTCTTTGCTTCTCTAGCACATGGTGAAAAGTGGCCACCAGAGGTCTACATTACCTCCCAGCATATGAGGTTGAATGGATTAGAACACTGGAGAACCAATTCCAAACTCAGGAGATAATCAGATTGGCATAACTTGGTTGGTACATCTTCTCCTGCACCAGCCAACTGGGCTGGGGAGGTGGGTGTTAGGGGGGCAGTGTCANAACAGAAGCCATTAGTTAAGTTGCAGTAATCAAAAGGTAAATATTTATTTCTAACAAAGACCGTTTTCTAATTTTTCCAGTTTAAAATTCTGCACTATAGTACTGGCCAGCTGCCCACCCCCCAAAAAAAATAGAATTCTGCACTACAAAAGTACAGAAAAGTAGAAAGAAAATAAAATCACTGATAATTACAACACTCAAAAATAAGCACTTGTAAATTCATTCATTTTTCCAAAGTATTCCCATGCATATTTATTTGCATAGTTGTGATCACACTGTATATATAATTCAGGATGTTGCTTTCAGCCACTTAACATCATAGCATATGCATTTTTCCATTACCGTTAAATATTTTCGAATGCCTCCATTTTAATGGCTGTGTAACAGCACAGCAAGTTGATATACACCGATTTCCTTAAATATTCTCCTAGTTGGAAAATGTATGTTGTTTCCAACTTACACTCTTTTAAACTCTTACTACAGTTTGCTAAACTACTACCCAAATGATTTGTCTCAATTCACTTTCCCAACATCAAAGTGAAGGAATGTCTTTCTGTATGCTCTCCTGCAATGAGTATTGACATTTTTTAAATCTGCCCTAAATTGAAAGATATTAAAAGGCAAGTCATATTTGTTTTAATTTATATTTCTTAAATACAAGCTAATGATGTTAAACATTTTTCTATGTCAGCCACTTACAATTTCTGTTCACAATATGTCAATTCACATTTTTTGCCTATTTTATCTTTTGGGATCTTAACCTCTCCTTATGTATTAGTAGAAATTCTTTACATTGTTAGGATCTAAACTCCTGTCTCATTTGCTATAATTGTTTTCCAATTTATGTGCATTTTAAATTCAAGTATGACATATTTTTGCCCACAAAATCTTTGCATCATTAAATCCGTCAATGTTTTTCTTTAAAATTTCACATCTCACCTATAGTTTAGACAAGCCTCTCTCATTCTGGTATCAGAAAATACTCCATTTTATTTTTTATTAGCTTTTATTTATACTAATTTTTTTTTT
>NW_007744207.1:5977-6347 GCF_000696425.1 Galeopterus variegatus
TAGGTCACAAGGGCTCTGACCTCACAAATGACTTAATGTCATTATTGCAAGAATGGGTTAATTATCCCATAGTAAGAGTGGGTTTATTATAAAAGTGAGTTCAGCTCTCTCTCTCACCCTCTCACTTTCTGCCATGGGATGATGCAGCCAGAAGGCCAGTACAAGATGCTCTTAGACTTCCCAGCCTCCAGAACCATGAGCCAAATAAACTTCTACTGTTTATAAATTACCCAGTCTGGGGTATTGTATTATAGCAACAAAAAGACAGGAAGGATGGAGCAGATCCAGGTGGGAAACATGAGCTAAGTGTTAGGTACCTAAAGTGTTTGTCCCTATTTGATACTGATCATCCTTTCTTATGTATTATTCT
>NW_007744207.1:7793-8224 GCF_000696425.1 Galeopterus variegatus
ACACTTCTGCCTTCTAGGAGAGAGGGATAATTCTTCTAAAGGCAGACAGGTTTTTAGGAAAGCACTTCAGAGAGCTCTGACAGTTCTTTTTTAGTGGAAAGAAAAGAGGCCCTTTGGGCATAGCCTGAATAGCCAATTTTTCTGCAAAATCAACTAATGGAATTTGGACAGTCAGGCGGGGGCAGGGGGGAGGATAAGGGACCAGGGACTATGAAAGGAAGCAGGGAGATTTGAGGAGAGTGCAGTGCTGTACCATAGAACTTTCTGTGACAATGGAAATGTTCCCCATCTGTGCCATACAACAGGGCAGCCACTGGCCTCGTGAAATGAGCATTTGCAATGGGACTGATGTGATTGGGAAACTGAATTCTTAACTTTATTTAATTTAAATTAATTTAAATTAAAATGACTACATATGGCGAGGGGCTACC
>NW_007744207.1:8540-8920 GCF_000696425.1 Galeopterus variegatus
TGCTAATAGTCCCCGCTTCACCCTCAGAAGTGTCCCCTTTGGACAGCATATCACATTGACTCCCTACTTAATGCAAACAGCCTCATTTTCATGGCACTGTGGGGACTGAGGGACAGGAATGTAAATAGAAGCTCGGCTTCCCTGTCCCCTCTCCACAGCAGCCTTGTACAGGAGGTGGGTGGGGGAGCAGAAGTGAGACCAAACAGTCTTTCCTCAAGAAAATGTGAGGAGGAGGGGGTGGAATAAGTAGAGAGACAGTTAAAAAGGGGGAAGAAAAATAAAGCTTTTCTGGAATTTTCATGCATTACCAAGCAAAATCGGACAGATTAAATGTCTTTCCACTTCCCTGTGCTTGATAATACTGGTATGCAGAACACTCT
>NW_007744207.1:9952-10853 GCF_000696425.1 Galeopterus variegatus
TTACAACACCTGTCCTAAATCCACCACACATATGAAACATTTGAAGAATAATCCACTTTATTTACAGGCATTTGAAAGACATAGCTTTGCCTTTTTTTGTTTTTAAAGATGACCAGTAAGGGGATCTTAACGCTTGACTTGGTGTTGTCAGCACCATGCTCTCCCAAGTGAGCTAACCAGCCATCCCTTTATGGGATCCGAACCTGTGGCCTTGGTGTTATCAGCACCGCTCTCTCCCAAGTAAGCCACGGGTCGGCCCACAAAGTTTTGCCCTTTTTATGGTGCCAGCAGGTCAATGCCTAGCACACATCTCACAGGCCATCTAGATATCCCCGAGATGATGGCAACAAGCGGTTGGATGGCAGAGTGATTAAGAGGGTGGGCTGTGAGGTCAGACTCCCAATTTTGAATTCTGGTTCCACCAACTTAGTTAAGTTCTTACCTGGAAAATGGGGATAACTTTGTAATTACCTCAGAGGGCTGTATGAGGAATCACTGATAGTCTGAACAAAGGACTTAGCACAGTTCCTGGCAAATAATATGTGTTCAATAAGTGCTAACTATGATGCTGATGATGCCAACAATGACAATGAAAATCATGATGACAATGATGATGGTGGTGATTAGTTGGTAGGGAGAGAGAGAGAGGAAAATTTGGGAATTTAAATATAAACTTGAAGAGAAGTAACAAAGGCATACTTTATAAAGTGGGTCCTGATTGACGGTTCACTTTTGCTACTTTACAATAATAAACCTCGGGAGCCATTCATTCATTCAGCATTCCCCCTTTCTTGATTGTGACAAAATTCTTCCTAAGTGTTGTCTGTCTAATAGAATGTGAATTCCTGAGGAAAGAGATATATTGACACATATTTGTAGCCTAGCCACTAGCACAGTACTT
>NW_007744207.1:11472-12203 GCF_000696425.1 Galeopterus variegatus
TCCTCTCAGTCTGCACCACAAGCAGTGCTGCCTGGTAGCACAGCCAGCATGCACTCCCGGCAGGTTTCCAGGCAATAGGGGCTAGAAAGTTAGCCCAAGATCAGTTTTTTCATAAAGAAGGAAAAATGCTTTGTTAACTTTTTACTCACACATCCCCATTTCTGACTCCTCTGAGCTCCCCTTATGGGAGCACAAATGAGAGAGCAACATTGATTGACAACCTTCTATGGATGGGCCAAGCATAACTCCCCTAATGGAAATCTCATTAGAAATCGCCAGTGAGAGGTCTCCGATGTACCCTAAACTCAGGATGTATGAGACGCACATAGTCCTCTCCTCCCTTCCTGCCTGGACACCTTATGTTCCCTGTTTTGATTAACACAATCATCATCCATCCAATATCCCTTACATGGAATTCTTCCACGGCTTTCTATTCCAAACTCCTGAGCATGGCATCAGGGCTCTTCAGAATCTAAACATGGTCTGTTTCCAGCCTCTTGCACACACACAACCACCCTTTAGACACAGACTATTTGCTGTCATCGTTAGGTCTTTGTTCAGACCTGGAATATCCTTCCTCTGATGGCATCTGGCCAACCAAGGCCTTCAAACTCTTGAAAAACCAACTCAAGCATTACCTTTGGGAAACCACAAATTAATCCCCAGTACGAACTAATCGCTCCCTCTGTCTTCTCCCACAGCACATTGAGGCCTCCATTGCAGCACTGCCC
>NW_007744207.1:12789-13176 GCF_000696425.1 Galeopterus variegatus
AACTAATCGCTCCCTCTGTCTTCTCCCACAGCACATTGAGGCCTCCATTGCAGCACTGCCCACGCGGCTGTGGTCCCCATTACCTACAGAGATGCTGCAGGGAAGGAACCGTGCTTTATCTGTGTTGTTTCCTGAGAAACATGCACTATGCACATGGACTCGTCTGTGCACACAGTGTACCCTCTAAGTCCACTGGCTTGAATACAAATGGTAGCATTGAAGTTGCACCTTAAGACACTGATGGAACTCTGAAGGCAAACAAGGAGAAAAAGGCCCAGAGGCAAGAAAGTGAGGAAACATTTGGGAAACAGTCTATTTGATGACACACAGGTCCTCGGCAGGAATAGACATTCCAGATTCACTGTGATCTTGTCTCAACCTAAGAAA
>NW_007744207.1:15383-16019 GCF_000696425.1 Galeopterus variegatus
ACCTAAATCATTTTTACTTCCTTTGATTGCTTCTTTCATCTTGAAAACTAAAACAAACACACCCTTTCCAACTTAGATATGCTGCTTGAAGAACTGTTTACCCCATGTGGAAGCCAAGCATGCATAGCTTCCGTTGTGTTGATGGAAGGAAGTACCTTCTACTAATGTCATTTTTAAATAAAACAAATGAAATGTGATTTCTATGTATATATTTTTANCCTCAGGGCCTTCTCAAGCCACCCTACACCCCGGCATGCCACACGGCCTACCTGACATGGCTTCTCTAGTGCCAGGATGGTCTCTCCCTGGAGCATGCTCTGAAAAGCAGGGCACAGACCACTATTTGGAAATACCCCTAAACATGACAGGTGCTGCACAGTCACTGTCCATGAACTCTGTGAAGGCAGGGACTATGCTGATCTTACTCAGCACTGAGTCTCACCACTCAGCATGAATAGCAAATAGATGAATACAAGGGAAGTGTGATGGTTTGAACGTGTCCCCCAAAGTTCATGTGCTGGAAACTTAATCCCCAATGCAAAAGTGTTGGAAGGAGGGGCCTAATAAGAGGTGAATAGGTCACAAGGGCTCTGACCTCACAAATGACTTAATGTCATTATTGCAAGAATGGGTTAA
>NW_007744207.1:16485-17134 GCF_000696425.1 Galeopterus variegatus
GCTGGGAGAAATATCCAGGCTGCATTTGAAACAAGTTTATTTTAAACACTAACACTTATGATAAGACAGCGTAGTCTTTTAAAAATTTAATGGATAAAGCAATGCCTTGCATAGGTTTTCCTTAAACCAGGAAGAGAAGCGCAGAGAGGGCGAGAGAGGAGATGGGGAGAGAGGGAGGGAAGAAATGGGAAGGGGGGTGCGGAGAGAGATGAGGAAAGAACTTGTCTCTTGTCAGGCCACGTAGGAATAAAAATGTTAGGCCACATAGGAATAAAAGCAGAAACCCAGCGCCCTTCCTACACAATTTGTGGACCAGCTATGTAATTTGCAGGACCTAGAACAAAGTGAAAATGAGGGGCCCTTTTTCAAAATTATTAAGAATTTCAAGTGATGAACAGCAGAGCATTAAACCAAGCACAACCCCTTCTGAATACAGGGCCTTTGGACTGCACTGCACTAGTCCCACACCTGTGAAGCCAGCACTGCTTCCTATCATAAATCAAAACAGCAGTCTTGCCGTGCTAGCTACCATTGTGGACATGGTCAGCCCCTGCTAAGGTGACCAATTTGTCCTGGTTTCCCCAAGACTATCCCAGATTTAACCAGTGAAAAATCTCATGTTCCAGGTATCCCCTTAGTCCCTGGCAAA
>NW_007744208.1:0-8992 GCF_000696425.1 Galeopterus variegatus
TGTAACTCCCTGACTATCAAAGCCTTGCTGAAAATAAACCAAGCATGGGACTAAAAGCAGCTGGCTTTTTTATTGTTAGTATTATTATTATTATTATTTTTTTTTTTTTTGGTCTTATTTATAAGCCATTGAAATAGCTTAGCTAACAAATGCACCAACTTATTCTCTGGCCTGAATTTGAGTTACATTTGGCCTTGACAAATACTGTCCAGATGTTGGCTAAATTGTGTATGCTTTCAACAGAAGGTCAATAAACAGAAAACTGGCTTTGTGTTTCCTATGAATTTATTGATCCAAATCCTAGAAATAAGATTAAACCACAGTAGGGATAACCAGAGCTTGAGATTGGGGGGGGAGGGTGAAACAAACATTTTTCTTCTGTCCTCTCCAAGCATAGCTATAATTTCTACACAAATTAATTTAAATATTGGAGAGAGTCAATGGTTGTTAAAAAAGAAGAAAAAGCAGAAAGTGACAGTGGGGAGATTAGGGGGAGAAGAGAACAAAAGGAAGTGTGAGAAACCAAAAAAAGGATAGGATGCAAGGCAAAGTTAGAACATGCTAAACAATGAGTGTCTACTCGCCCTCAAAACAATGACATCGAGTTCCCGCTGCTCCTCACACTCCTCCATGCACGNAGCAATTTTTTTCTTTTAATTAAGGAAATATGATACCCAAAGAGGTTAAACAGTTGCCTAAAGTCTCAGAGTCAATTTGCAGACTCCGGATTTAGAACTGTCCCAACGTTTATTAAAGTTGCTGCCCTCCAAAATCACTGTTTACAGCAATGATTAGACATGAGCTGTGGCAGAATTCTTAAGGGACAATAGAAGGAGAGAAGGTAAGTGTTCTCCAGCCTCCAGTCAAGTGCGTTCCAGTTCTGAAGTAATGTAGACTCAGCAGTTTGCTCTCTCTGCTCCACAATGCACATCACTGAGTTGGTAAACTAGAGCTTTTATAGAGATCAAGAGAAATTGTCATTCTGTTCTAGCAACGGAAATGCCGCCAGAAACTGAAAGTCTGAACTCTGCAGGAATGAGAGAACAGTTGGCTTCTGCTTATGAAATAGGCGCTGGCAATGGTGCTGCATGTAGCTAAGTCGTATTTTGCAAAATAGAAGCCATTATCTTTAGTATATCTGCCACACAAAATTAAATTGTAATTACATGGAGACATCCAAAAGCAAGCCATTTTGTCTTCAGTTAAATTCAAAGAAATGTAATCGAGATTACCAATTTGAAAAGAAATTTAGACAGGCAATAAACATGGCTAGAAAAAACATGGAATTAGAAATTTAAAAACCACCAGTCTGAATTTTAATGACCGGTAATAATATTTCAGAAACCCAAGTAACGTACTATACTGAATTTTCCAGCTTTAGATTACGGGGAAGAAATATGAATTTTCTGCAAGTTTCACTGATTTATTAACCAACTTCTTTACTATTACAGACTTTGATTTGCTTTTTAAGAAGTAAACATAAAGGTACTCATACTCCCAAAGTGTTGTAAGGAGCTCATGCACTGTTAGAAAATTGCTTACCCAAAGAAATATATTATTGCCACTTTACTCTGCAGTCTTTTTTAATATGAGAATTAGGACTCTGCTGTGGGAGAAAAATATTTTTAGAATAGATAAAAATCATAAAAATCAGGTCAGTCACTGTGGAGACTGAAAAAATAGCTTGTATCTATTTAAGAGGGCCAAGAAGAAAAGATAAAGAAAAGTTCGTCCACCAGCACATTTCCCCAAAATTGAGGCCTTACCAAGGAATGGGGAAAAGTGAGTGTTTTTGTTTTTTCAATCACTTGATTAGATTCTGACCAAAAGAGCTAATAGCTAGCTAACTTTGCAAACCTTAGTTTTAAATTTTGACTTACCAGACTTAAAAGTGAATTGCAAATGACGTTTTTAAAATTCCACCTCTTTCAGCAATCTTTGATGAGGTGGTCGTCTCAGCCAAGCTAAACAGGGAATCAGCAATTCCCCTTTGGAGCAACTCTCTGTCCTTCTATCAGCTCTACAGATGAGTGACCTGGGCCTCTCCGAAGGTGTGTTGCCATAGTGGAATATGGCAGCAAAGGCAATTTCACGAACCTTCTCCCTGAAGTCCAGTTAAATATGTGTAACATAAGTACACCTGTACATAAAGTGGTTAGGAGAAAGAAACTATAAATAATATTTGGGAAAAAATTAAATCAGGTAACATCTAGGAATACAACAGGAATTTTAAGTATCATGTTATTCATTTTATGGCTAATATTAACTTTAGATCCACAAAAAGAAATTAAGGTCTCATCATTTCCACTCATTTATTTTGGTATAAATGTCACAAATAAGGCAGCAATGGGCAGAAGACATTCTGAACAATACGCTGACAAGTTTTGCTTAGGTCAGATGCCTCTCAGCACTCTCTATAATTAGTAGCCTCTACCCACAACATTAAGAACGTTTTAATTTCAGTTGTACAAATGAGGAATTTGAATATGTTATTTCCTTTAAAGTGTTTCAAATCCAAGGATCAATATCTCCCTTTTTTGCTACTTAGGTCACACATAGACATGCACTTGGTATTATCTTGATAAATTCAGGCACTTTTTGCCTTAAACATAAATAACCCCAATCTGCCTTTGACTGACTTTTCATAATCCTTGTTTTCTTCTCTCCAACTATTTGTTCCTCAGTTTCCATTTGCCCTCAGTAGCAAATCCATGTGACTAAATGCAGCCAGAAGGCCCTGCTCCATTTATCACCTCTACCAGGTTAATCTGAGAGTGTGACAATCTATAATGATCCTTGTAAATAAATAGAAAGCTAACATTTGAAAGAGATAAGGCAGCTGCAATGTTGGCCACTGTCCAAGACAGTAAGTAGTTTAGTCAGTGGGAAAAACCTGGGTTCAAGAGTATCCTCCAGGTACAAAATTTCCTACAAGCACAAGAAATAAAGAAAACATGGTGTGTTTGTCAGTGTGGTGTGTAACTCCCTGACTATCAAAGCCTTGCTGAAAATAAACCAAGCATGGGACTAAAAGCAGCTGGCTTTTTTATTGTTAGTATTATTATTATTATTATTATTTTTTTTTTTGGTCTTATTTATAAGCCATTGAAATAGCTTAGCTAACAAATGCACCAACTTATTCTCTGGCCTGAATTTGAGTTACATTTGGCCTTGACAAATACTGTCCAGATGTTGGCTAAATTGTGTATGCTTTCAACAGAAGGTCAATAAACAGAAAACTGGCTTTGTGTTTCCTACGAATTTATTGATCCAAATCCTAGAAATAAGATTAAACCACAGTAGGGATAACCAGAGCTTGAGATTGGGGGGGGGGGGGAACAAACATTTTTCTCCTGTCCTCTCCAAGCATAGCTATAATTTCTCCACAAATTAATTTAAATATTGGAGAGAGTCAATGGTTGTTAAAAAAGAAGAAAAAATAGAAAGTGACAGTGGGGAGATTAGGGGGAGAAGAGAACAAAAGGAAGTGTAAGAAACCAAAAAAAGGACAGGATGCAAGGCAAAGTTAGAACATGCTAAACAATGAGTGCCTACTCGCCCTCAAAACAATGACATCGAGTTCCCGCTGCTCCTCACACTCCTCCATGCACGTGTATGTGCACGTGCCTCCCACAGATGCAAGTAACGTCTTGTGCAAATGCCTGTGCTCCATTTTCTAAAACCTTGCAGAAAAATCAGATGCTTTTCTCTCTTGAGATCCCAGTGCTTAGGATTCTAAAACCAGGTCAATGAACCAAAGTGATATAGTGTCACAAGACATCTCTCAGTGTCATGTGGTCATCTTTAAAACCGTTGTCTTTCAGATCACTAGGGAGGTATTCAATATATACCATTTTATTAAACCAAATGGCATCTTGCAAAGAGAAATATACCATGATGTAAGAATTGGGACACTAAGAGCATTTGATTTGGCTGGAATTTTGTTTTTAAAAACTTATAAAATATATTAAAAGAATGACTTAATGTAAAATATATATCATATAAGTTGCAGTAGCCTTAAAGAAATAGTATGTGGGAAAGATAATAAAAGTATTATTTTATATTTGATTTATATGAAGATCAGTCTGCCACAAATTTAATTATCCTGAACAGAAATCGAAGGCAGAAATACATGAATAAAACCTTTTGGCTCAAGTAAAAGGGTCATAAAATGCAAGATTTTACTCATAAAAAGTCTTGAAGCCAAGAGATTGCATTCACTTAGAATTGTTTTAAACACATGGCAACCAATTAGAAGAGGGGGAAAAAATACACACTGATAGTAATAATAAGTGGCTGTTGAAAGAAGAGACCTAAGGGGGCCAGGGGAAGGAATAAAACTGTACTCCAGGGTTATTTGGAGTAGAAGAAAATAAC
This sequence comes from Galeopterus variegatus, assembly GCF_000696425.1. Lineage (NCBI taxonomy): Eukaryota > Metazoa > Chordata > Mammalia > Dermoptera > Cynocephalidae > Galeopterus > Galeopterus variegatus. The sequence goes on from NW_007744208.1 coordinate 4,378, forward strand.
CACAAGAGCCTTAATAGTTTCTGATGGCCTTGTCAAATTAAGCATATTTTAGTGCATTTTGACAATATTGAAGGATGAAGAGAATACTTGGTATTATCAATTAGACAAACTAAAACATATTTTAGAAAGATTTTCATTAAAAAATTGATATGTATCGTTGATGCTTAACTGGGTGAAAATAGTGAGATTATATGAACAGGTATGAAAGAAAATAATGAAATGAGCAATCGATCAGATGCTAACAAATTATGGGGGACCTAATTGGATCAGTAAATCTGAATGCGTCTTCACTTGTTTTGCTGTGGGGAGAATATCCTGATGGAGGCAAACTTAGGGACAATATTGTTGTGTATATAAATGAAGGTAAGCAGAGAATACATTTTTATTTTGCTGAAGACAAATTATAGTCCCCTTCACAATTGAAGAAATCCCTTGTTGGAAATAAAAGTGGACTAGAGAGAAAGAGGGAAGGAGTGGTGTGATATAAAGCTGCAGGTACAAGTGGAGACAAGGTCTTGCAGGTACAAGTGGAGACAAGGTCTTGCAGAGCCTTGAAGACACATTAAGGATATTTAATCTTGATCTAAGCAAAAGGAACCCACCAAAGTGTTTTAAACAGCAGGAGGGCATGACTAAATTTGTATTTACAAGTGGTTACTTTGGAAGTAGAATAGGAAGGGATGTGGGACTCTGGAAAAGCCCAGGAACAAGTTGATGGTGATGGTCGAAATATGAAGTGGTGATATGGAAAGTGAAAATGAAGGATTCAATGATGGGGCTTAAGTGCAGAGAGGAATTAAGAATGGTTCTAAGGTCTGGGGCAGTAAGTGGTGCTTGACATTAAAACAGAGAACATGGAGATGAAGTTGCAGTCACGAGTTTAGTTTTGGACATGATGAGTTTAAGGCAACTTTAAGACATCCATGAACTAATGCTACTGCTAGACATACGAGTCTGGAGTTTAGAGAATGGGTTTGGGCTAGAAATACGAATGTGTTTTTACTTAGATACAGACCCACAGAAGTACTGCTAATGGCTTTGATTAAGATGACTATTTCCCTTCTGTACCATAACCAGGTACCCTCCAATAAGGGTTGTAATATTTTAGCAATCTGCTTAGAACTAGTGTCAGCTTTTACACAAAGCAATCAGAAAATCCTTGGAACTGAAATAAGAAAGCCTGAATAAAAGGTTTAGTTGAAGTTGTTATTAGGCAGGTACAGACCTGTTAGCAAATTTTCTTGTAAACTGATATGGGTCTTCATTATCTGTTTAGGCCCAGTCCCATACATCCTATAGCAGAAACTACTGGTTACTGATCCAAGGATTCCTTCTTTTTTAACAGAACCAACTTCACTTTGTGCTAAGAGGAAGGAGCCTTCCCAGTTCTTGCTTAGGCTAAGTTAACGATTGACTTAAAGGTTTTTTTTTTTTTTATTCTGATTTTCCACTATCACTAAATGATAAAAAATAAAAACCACCTAACAAGCTTATAATTACATATATTCAATGTATGTTAATACAAGAATCCCTGCCTCCTCGAAGGCTAGTATGCACATTTTGTTCCTAGTATGGAATAAGCAGATGAAAAGCTCTGTGAGGGCATGACTGTGTCTGTCTTGATTGATGGCACTTAATAGGCATTCAATAATCACTTCCTGAAGGACAAAGACCATGTGGGATTTCTACATAAGGAATTTGGGACTTGCCATCCACTTCAGAAAGGTATCTGAAGCCTTCTAAAAAATATTTTCTTTCCCTTGAGAAGGAGATACCGTTAAAGAGTATCTGCTTTTTATATCTCTGGATAATGCTGCATCTACATTACAACATCAAAAACTGCCACATCTATCAAATTCTATCCTGAAGATGAAGATGACACAAAAAGGAGGCAGAATTAAGAGAGCCATAGTGAACAAAGCCAGAGCTCCAGCTTGGAGCCTCCTACCTACATAAGCTGCCCAAGTGAGATAATAAATTCCATTATTGTTCAGGTCAAGTTGAGCTAATATCCTGTATTTGTAGCCTTAGGCATTCTAACTTAAAAAATACCACTTCCATTTGAAAATAACACGCTGCTAGGCATGACTAACTTTGTAAATATGTCAGATGACATCTAGTTCATGCAACTTATATATCCCTAAGTTTTGGAGAGAATATTTCAATAGGCCTCAAAATATTAAAACCAAGAAGCCACATTAAACTAGAAGGTATCAAAACCCTGGGTTTTAACAGACTTATCTTTCTTCCCTTTTTACATATATGATTTACCAAGACAGATGAGGGAACTTTCAATTTTTTGTACTTCAGGGATTATCAGCATTAGCATCATTATCACATTAGACCTTTATCATGTAAATTAGTAGGATGAGATAGTCGAGATTCCTATAAATCAAATTGTGGCACAGACCCCATTATAGAGTTGACTTCTCCCTAGGTAGCACAATAATGGCATTCATCTGCCCTGCCCAGGGAAGGCAAACTTTCAGGACTGATAGATACAAACAAAAGACAGTTAGTGAAAGTAATGACTATGTCCCAAGTGCCATGAACTTTGTTAATTTGGAAGTGAAGGAAATTACTTCCAGAGCAGAAGTAGCATTGAGATCCACACCTTGATAACTATAGTGTAATCCATGTCTATACCTAGAGGCCATCATCCTTTCTGAACTAGCCAAAATGAATTAAATGGGAATGTGATAGAAATCACTGATAGAGTTTGGATGTGTTGTCCCCGCCAAAATTCATGTGGAAATCTGATCCCTGATGTGGCAGTGTTGGGAGCTGTTTGAGTCACGGGGGCAGATCCCTCATGAGTAGATTAATGCTCTCCCTGTGTGTGTGTGGGGGTGGTGGTGGAGGGGGTCCTAAGTGAGTTCATGCTGTTAGTTTCCGTGAGAGCAGGGTGTTTAAAAGACCCTGGCTCCTCCCCTCTTTCTCTCTTGCTTCTTCTCACCGTGTTATCTGCTTGTACCTGACAGCTGCCTGCCGCTTTCTGCCATGAGTAGAAGCAACCTGAGGCCTGCACCAGATGCAGCTGTCCGACAATCATAAGCAAATAAATCTCTGTTCTTTATAAATTACCCAGTCTCAGGTATTCTCTTATAGCAACACGAAAATGGACTAATACAACCACCATGTGTAATAGATTGTTGGTTCAATACTCCTTTTTTAAAAACAAACCAAAGTATCTGGTTGTAAGTAAATGGGTTATAAGTAAATGATCCTGTCTTAGCAGAAAACAAACCAAAGCCACAGCAACAACAACAAAAATCTCTTGTGGCAAAGTAGTGTTCAGATGCAACTGATTTAATCTGATAAATAGTTTAAAGGTGAAACACAAACATTAAAGTCAGGAAAGAAGAAGGCCACTTATTCTACTTCACATTTTCTAGAGCTCCTATACAATGCAAGTTTCAGAGGAAAAGAAATAAAACTTTTCAGATGACTAGATCTGTATAGAAAATATATGTACACAAAACGTTCGAACTAGTAAGAGTTGAGCAAAATTGCAGGATTCTGAATAAACAGTTTTTTAAAATAACATTCCTATACAAAAGTAAATGTATTAGTCTGTTTCTGTTGCTTATAACAAAATAATTGGAACTGGGTGATTTATATGAAAACAAAATTTATTGCTTACAGTTTCTGAGGCTGGGAAGTCCAAAGTCCATCTGGTGGTGGCAACAGTGACCCAAGGGTCTCAATTTGAAAGATGATGAAAGCAGAGAAAGCACAGAGAAAGGCAGACATTCCTCTCCTTGTAAAGCCCTCAGAACCACACCCCTGACCACCATTTTTATTCCATTCACTACTGCATGGTCCTACAACCTGATCACCTGTTTGAGGCTCCACCTTTCAATTACCATAATAAGATTACCCACCCTCTCAACAGTCACAGTGGGGGCCAAGTTTCCAATACATAAAATTTGGGGAACACAATTCAAGCTTCAGTGAGTTTTGGGGGGACATAATTCAATCCACTGCTGTAACCATCAATTAGAAATTACATATAAATATAGATCTCATTCAAAAGAACAGCATCAACTTTGAACAACCTGGAAATAAATCTAACAAAATAAGCATAAAATATATAACCATAAAAGTGTACACTTTATTGTAGAACAAAAAAATAGTTAAATAAATAGATACCATGTTTTCCTGGAACCTGATAAGCTGACCCTAAAATTCATGTTGAAAAATAGAGGTCCAAGAATAACAAATTTCATTTTGAAGAAGAAAAAGGAGGCCTTGCCAGTGAAAAGTGTTTATGTAGATCATCTGCCTCACAAATATTATTTTTAATTTTCAAATATGTATACAGAACAGATCTGGTAAATAGTCTTATCTTAAATCTGATGAACAAGGCTATCAATCAAAGTTAGATACTATCACTGTCTCTCAAGGATACTGCTACCCTTGTGCTAGCACTAGTATCAAGGATATGATCTTGACTGGCTCAGGTACAAATTTTTTGGATCTTAAGTACAAGATTCCTAGAGGCACTAGGTAGTTTTAGACCCTGGTATCTTTATTTGAAGCAAGTTCTACAGAAACCCCAAATTTTACTTTTTGGTCTCTACAAATGAATTATTATTATTATTATTTTTTTTTT
>NW_007744208.1:13969-17768 GCF_000696425.1 Galeopterus variegatus
TGATCTTCCACAAAGACACCAAGATCATACATTGGGGAAAGTACTGCCACTTCAACAAATTGTGCTGGGAAAACTGGACATACAAATGTAGAAGAATGAAACTAGACTTGTAGCTCTCACCATATACCCAAATCAACTCAAAATGGATTAAAGACTTTGTATAAGACCTGAAACTATAAAATTCCTGTAAGATAATGTAGTGAAAGATTTCTGGAAGTAGGACTGGACAGAGACTTTATGAATATGTCCCCAAAACCACAGGCAATGAAAGGAAAAATGAACAAAAAGAATTATATCAAACTACAAAGCTTCTGCACAGCAAAATAAATAATTAACAGAATGAAAGATATCCTACAGTGTGGGAGAAAATATTTGCAAATTATGCATCTAACAAAGGATTAATATCCAGAATATACACAAACTCGAACAACTTTAACAGTAAAGAAATAAGAAACCAAATTAAAAAATGAGCAAAGGAGAGACCATGTGCCCTGCAGTGCCACCGCACCACCCAGCAGGTAGGCCTTACCGCTGCCACCCAACTCCATCTTCAGCCCAGCAGAGTGCGTGCCAATCAGAGAGGCACCCAGCCAGAGGGGCCCAGGATCTGCGGAGACCAAACGCCCTGCGGAGCCAGCATGTGACCCAGCAGGTAGGCCTTGCTGCTGCCGCCACCTGACTTCATCCCCAGCCTGGCTGAGGGTGCATGGACCAGAGAGGTGCCTCCCCAGAGAGGCCCAAGACCTGAGGTGACCAAGCACCCAAGGCACCAGTGGGCAACCAAGCAGACACTGAGGCAGCTGTGCCAAACTGGCAGCCCGAGCAGCATCCTAGCCAGACAATATTGTCAATCAACTGGACCAGGAAATCCCCTGCCACAATGACTAAACATCAAAGGAAAGATACCAGAAATATGAAAAATCAANAAAAAAAAAAGAAGTTTAACTGTCAGACATTAATATCTAACAATGCCAATGCATTGTCTGGTAAATAAAGTAGTGCTAAGTTCTCAATCTTTGAATATTTTCTTACTGCCAGATGGTCTACTTTTCAGTCTGTTTGAGCTATTATAACAGAATACCTTAGACTGGGTCATTTACAAACAACAGAAATTTTTTGCTTATAGTTCTGGAAGCTGGAAAGTCCAAGATCAAGCCTCCACTAGATTCTGTGTCTAGTGAGGGCCTGTTTTTCACAGATGGTGGCTTCTCTCTGTGTGCTTACATGACGGAAGGGGTGAAGAAGCCACCTAGTGCCTCTTTTATAAGGCCACTAATCCCATTTATGAGGGTTCAACCCTCATGGTCTAACCTCCTCCCGAAGGCTCCGCCTCTTAATACTATTGCATTTGGGATTAGATTTCAGCATATGAATGTGGGTAGGGAGGACACAAACATCCTGTCCCCTAATACTCAGGCTTATTTCACTTAGCAGTCCCTCCGAATCCCTACTTGCTCCACTTTGCAACATTCTGGGGCCCTCAAGCTGTATAATATCCTCTGTAGGGCCTCATATTTTTTCATTCTTTTCAGATTCCCTACAGCTGCCCAGAGCAAAAGGTAGATAACTGGAGTATTTTGCAAAATAGTAATGGTGACCCCCTCTTTAGTACATTGCTGTCAGCTTCTCCGCCCTGGAAGCTTCTTGTTCTCCTCCACGGCTTTGTGATGGGTAGAGATTCCCTCTACCACCCACCTCCCCTGAGAAGCTTTTCCCAATGGAACTCTAATCCCTGTCTGTGACGGATCAACACCATTGACACAACATAGCCGAGATATTGTGTCATAATTGGTGAGAAAACTGTACACTCTATTCCTTTTACAAACCGTTTTTTAAGTGTTTCAGCCTGTATTCCCCCAGACAAATTGACCATTCAATGCACTAAATATTTCTTGACCTTTATGTAGTAGGAAACAGCCAATAGTGTATGAATTTACAATCACATAAAACAAGATGACAAATCAGATATAATTTTCTTCTTTTTGTTTTTGAGGAAAATGTTTTTAAAAATTCTAAAAAGAAGGTGTTTGGGGAATGCTGTTGTCAGAGAAGTGACAGAAGATGCATTTATACAACCTATCATCAGGATAGGGCTCCTTAGAGAGGCTGGCATCGAGTCAAGTTTCTGATAAGGGAATACATGTGGCTTTGTAGACAAGGATTAGAAAGCTATTCTGAGCATAAAGTAGAGCCATTCTTTGACAGAAATAAGAGAAAAGAAATAAAAAGTTGGGGAGGGTGAATGGTTTCTCTTTACCCCTTGGATCTCTCATTGTCCATCTGACAAATTATATATATCCTATTTTCCAAAGCTTCCTTAAGGTTTAGGAAAACAACTGAAATCAACTCACATTATAGTATCTGTCACACAATGAGTCTTCTCTTTTCTTCCAGATTGTATCTTACAGTTTATGCAAAAATTAATTTACGTTGTGAACCAACTGGTTGAAGAGCATGTATACTTTATATTTTATGGGAGTGCCTAACATGCTTGTGAACATGGGCTCTGGGAAAGACAGGGCTTGTATACAGTACACTGAAGTTTTGGTTCTGTTTCTGATATTTTCTTATGACATGAGCTTTCGGCAAGTTACTTATTTTTTCGGTCTCAATTTTCTCCTTTGTAAAATAAAGGTAATTAAGCTTACATTAAGAATCTTAAGGATTAAATGAAGTCATGTTTGTGCAGCCTTTAGCACAATGTTTGGCACAGTTAGCTGTCAATAGGTGCTTCCTTTTATTATTGTTGCTTTTCTAGTTAACATGGCAATTCTCTTTAAAGGAACTTGATCACAAATTATGAGTGTAGGAAATATAACAGTGGGATTGTATTTTGATCACCAATTATTCATGATTTTGGAAAAGCTACTAAAATTTTTCTGTTTCTTACTAGAAGAGGGAAAAGGTGAGAACATATAGCCTAGATATGTGAAAACAGTTAAGAAAATCACCTACAATATGTAAAAATAGTTATAGAAATAAACTAATATTGTAAAATTTTTACATTTTTAGTGAGTTTCTTGATAATTTTATTATTATAAACTTGGAATGAGGACGCTTATTATTTAGTAAGTACTCACTAAATAATAGTACTTCTGTTTCAAGAAATAGTTTTAAAAAGTTGTTTGGATTTAATGAATTGAACTCCATCGTCTTTTACACTGCATGCACACTGTTGGTGATCATTCCATAGGGTATTTCCCAGATGCTTTGGGTTCAGCCCATGACCAGAAAAGAGTTATTACTGCTCAGTGGAGTTTGATATATAAGAAGAATATTTGAACAGTCTGTGGCTCATTAATACAAGTTTGGTTTGTTAAATCCCCAAGTATTGCTTTACAAGTCTTCAGATTAAAAATTACTTATGGCGATTATCAACAAATATAAAAAGTCAAGAAAATAATGAAAGCCCATCTGTCTGTCTGGCTTTGGAAAGCATAGCATAGAGCAACAACTGAAAACTACAATCTTTTACAGTGAGTCCTAAAAGTAATCTACCAGGTGTAATCATTCTTACTTTTCTTATGTAAAATATCTAAATTATTTTTTAAAAATAATTTTTCACCTATTCATGGACTTTTCACCTATTCATATGAAGCATTCTTATTTCTTAAACAGAAATTGGTCATGTGAATTTTACAGAAACTTAGTGGCAGAGAATAGTACTGGCATAAAAACACTCAGACCAATGGAACAGAATAGTGAACCCAGAAATCAACCCACAAACATACAACCAACTGATCTTCCACAAAGACACCAAGATCATACATTGGGGAAAGTACTGCCACTTCAACAAATT
>NW_007744209.1:0-17124 GCF_000696425.1 Galeopterus variegatus
CCTGTCATCTCTCGGCCCCAAGCAGGAAGGCATGCTCTGGATAGTGGTCTTTGCCTGGGTGACCCCCATTTTGACTGCCCCTTCTTTAGCCCTTGGGAAGACTTGATTAGGAGATTTGCTACAGATCAGCTCAGCAGGGCCACCTCCAACCTCAGCAGGGTGAATATGTTTCTTTTAAAAATGCAAATGCCCCCATTTTGACTGCCCCTTCTTTAGCCCTTGGGAAGACTTGATTAGGAGATTTGCTACAGACCAGCTCAGCAGGGCCACCTCCAACCTCAGCAGGGTGAATATGTTTCTTTTAAAAATGCAAATACTTTCTCTGAGCATAGTGATATAGTTCTTCCCTCTTAAGTGCCTGCTATATGCCACGGACCTAGTCCAGAGAGACACGTGGGACCATCCCTGCTTAAAATCCTATCACAGCTCCCCTAGAAAAAGGTTTCTGTCCATCCTGCATGGTCCACAGCATAGAACCTTGCAGCTACCACCTGCTTCTCCAGGCATATTCTTGGCTTTTCTGCCCCAGGGGGTAGCAGGAGGCCCTCCCTGCTTAGGAAGACCCCTCTGCTTCTATGACCTGCCTCTTTTGTAAGGACCCAGAAGCCCTGAGGTCCCCCTGCTCATTCCTAGGAAGACCACATTGTGCTGCTGGCAGGGAGGGTCTGGATGGCCCCAGAGATGGAACAGCGACTATGGTCAGACCTCCTGGAGGCAATGTGGCAAGGAGGAAGTGCCTGGGGTTTCCCCTTCCTCTTCCCCAGGTGAGCAAACCAAAGGCCCAGGAATGGTCTGAGAAGTGTTGAGTGTGGCCTGGCATCTCAGAGCACTGAGGGCACACAAGGGGCAAGCTAGGAGAGGAGCTGAGATCAGTACCAAATGTTGAGGATTCCAGCCAGGGGTGTTATTTGGGGGTAGGGATGTGTAATGGGGGTGGTAGAGAAAAGGAAGGAAGAAATGGGTTCAGTATCTCCAGCTGCCACCTTTTTTCCTAAATAACATTCACTACCCAGGCTCTTTTGGTCACTCTGCGAAGCCTGACACTGAGAAGCCATCAAATCTGGAATTCAGTTCCCTTGGTACAAACAGCATTCAGACTCCCCTCCCCCTCTGCACTCTACCCCCAGCGGTGGCCTTAGCATTTAAATGGCCTTGGCATGGAGCCCCATAAGCTGCCCATAGATTGGGGGAGGGGTATTAGTGTTAGCCCCCCACATTGTCCCCCTGTGTCCCCTGGGGACATATCCACAGTAGGGTTTCCGTGTTTTGACTTGAGAGGAGTGAGGGGAAGGGCCACAGACCGGGCAGGAGAGCTCCTGGCACCCTTCCCCCCTGGTGGTTTTGGTCTACAATCCCTGCCAGGCCTGCAGCTCCCTGGGGGATCCGCCCCGGAGGAGGCCAGACTGTTCTCCTCCCCTCTGCCTTACCTCCCCCAGGCCCCGCCTCCTGCTTGACTCAGAATGGAATGTGCAGCCTGTGGAACAGGATGGGGTGAGAGCTAGTTCCCAGAGGGCCTTGGTCCCGGACCCCTCCCATCCCCCACAAAGGGAGTGAAGAACTTTGGGGCTGGTGCTCTGCTGCCAACACCATGTCCTGTGCTGAATTGGGGCAGAGGTGGGTGCCGTGGGGGTGCAGTCTGGCCAGATTTCCCTGTAAGTCCAGGGCGAGGGCAGGTGGTGGGTTAGAGAGGCCAGGGGTGGCGTGGGCACAGAAAACCCATCTCCAGCTCTAGTAGCGGGATGGCCCACCCTAGGCCAGCATCCTTTTTAAAAAAACGTGGCTCATGTTTATTTTCCCATTTCTATAGTTTCTAAAAGTAATACAACAGTGTGTATTACTTTTGTAATCAGAATGAAAAGGATTTAAAGTTAAGTAAAACAGAAAAAGTGGTCAGTGTTGTTTTCCATGGAAGACCAAGAGGAGTCAGGGCTTGACCAACGCTAGAAAAGCAGAAAGAGGGGTGGCTGGCAATGCAAGAAGAAGCCTGTAAGACTGGGCTGAGGCCCTTTCACAGGGACAGTGGAGTGGGCCCACGGACCCCGCTGGCAGGCTCTGGGCTGGGGTGGACTGCCGAGGGACTCACAAGGCCTCCTGCTTTGGCCCTGGTGCCTGGCAGAGGTTAGACAAGGGAGGGAAGCCTTGGCTCCAGCTGCCCTCTTACCAACTCAGAAGAATTAACTCTTGCCTGCCACATAAGGCAGGACCTGGGTGAGGAGGGTTTTCTGTCTCAGCATGAGTGGGGTGTGAAGCTCTGTCCACCCCCAGCCAGACACTCTCTCCCCATCCCCCCAGACTCTTTGAAGGAGCCTGAAGTTATTGAACCATCCCTCTGAGGCTTTGGTGTGTTCTTGAGGGGTGGGGTAGGGTGGAGAAGGAAGGGGGAATAAAAGGTTAGTGGGGAGGGCTGGAAGGAAGCCTGTGTGCAGGTACAACCCTGCTTTCAGAGGCAGGTGGGGTGAGGGGAGTGGGGCATGAATAGGGTGCTGTTGAAAGCAGAAGGGAGTGGCCCCTTCAGTCCCTGCCATTTTGCCCGGCTCCCCTTTTCTTGGCTGGCGGAGGGTTTGTGTGTGTGTGTGTGTGTGTGTGTGCACGCGCGCGTGTGCTGTGCGTGTGTGTGTACGTGTGTGCATGTGTGGTGTGTGTGTGCTGTGCGTGTGTGTGTGTGCACGTGTGCGTGGCGGGGGGGCAGGCAGGTGGGGGCCTGCACTCTGGAGACCCTGATCAGTGCCCTCTGGCCCCTGGGGAGCCAGGCAGAGTCTCTGGGTGCTCCAGGGAGATAGTAAGGACATTAGACTAATGTCTAGAAGGAAAGGGGAGTGTGGACTGGTAGGAAAAAAAAGAGCCAGAACAGGCTATGCTGAAGACAGGGGACCTTCTCCTTGGGCTTCAGTCCTCTGGAGCTTCTGGTGCCCCAGGAGCAGACTGGAGTTTCGATTCCAGTCTACCTGTGCAGGTGCGGGCAGTGGGTAATCACCTTGTCTCCCTCCCTTTGCTGTCTGTAAACTTAGTTTCCATGGTGATCATGGAACCTCAGCCACACCTTCTCACCCAGGAATGATGATGGGGGAGTGGCGTGTGGGGTGAGGGACTGAAGGAAGAGGAGTGGGTAGAGAAAGGGCCAATGTTGGGTCAAGTGGGGTTGCCTAGCTGGGGATGGTGGGGCGGGGAGGAGGAGGCCTCTCTTCTCAGTTGGGGTGAAGGGCTCAGCGTCCACTAACAGGTACCCCAGCCAGTAAACTCCCAGGGATCAGCACAGGAAACGGGGTTTCTCTCTGCTATCTGAGGGAGACAAGGGATGAACTTGATGTCTCTGCCAGAGAATTGTTGTAGTGAGTATGCAAATCTAGGTGAATGGAGCTCTTAGAGTTGTGCAGTGCACAGCTGTACAAACTGTACTTGACGGCCCTGTTGGAACTGGTTCAGAACAGCAGGGGTTTTTTTGTAATATAAGTTCTCCTCTTCTACCATGGTGGGCTGGTCTTAGATCCATACTTCTCAACATGACATCCCAATCTGGGGTGATTCGGGCTATTTGTGTTACCCTTTTTCTGGGCACTGTTTGGCTTAGAGCTTGGGGAGCCAGGACTGAGGGGAGGGCTTGTGTGTTGTGAGTGTGGGTGCAGATGTGTTTGGCACTTTGGAGAGGGTCTGGGGGGTTGGACTGTCACTATCCTGTTTGGCTAATTGGCCGTGTGTAAGGGACCTCCTGATTCCTGAATCATGCCTGATTGGGTTTAGGAGCTCTCAGACGGGACAGGTAAGACCCGAAAGGGGACAAATGGGGAAGAGGGGAGGTTCCTGCCTCACCTGACGGCAACCCCTTCCCCTGTCCCTTTTGCTGTGCCTCAACCCACAGGGTCCTCTTTATATCCTTGCCTCCCTCCGTCCCTCTCCCTTCATCAAAACTCACCCATTCCTTATCCTTCAGGGGATTCCTGCTCTTTGATCACTAAGGAGATAACTGGCTAGTCAAATTTACCAATCTGGGTGCGTGTGCTGATGGCAAGTTAACAGGTAATTCCAGAAGCACGTTAGCCTTTTAACCAGCCACGGGCCCTTATTAATGATCCAAGAGGTAATTGAAAGTGGGAGCGTGGGGTGGAGGTGGAGTGGATGTCTGGGCCTGTGGGGGCCTGCTGTGTTCGTCCATCCACTCTGCAGATACATGGGAGCGCCTGCCTCATGGCCGCTGTGCCACGCCAGGGCTGGAAGACCAGGGACCAGCACCGCTCTCACACAGTGTGGAGGAAGATAAAGAGAAGGAAATGACTGATTATGATACTGACTGACAAATGCGAGGGTGGTAGGGAGGTACAGGGCAGGCTGCTTTGGCAGCATCCAAATCAGATTTGGGCAGCCAGGGAGGGCTCCCTGTAAGATGTAACATAAAGACTTAGAGGGTGAGGAGGAGATAGCTTGGGAAGAGCAAGTCAGAGTGAGGAGAAGGTTGTAAAGGCAGATCCCCCTGATACGTACAGGCCCAGGGGCCCTGTCTGGGTCTTCACGGGCATGTCACATGATCCTGTCCCTCATCAAGGACCCCTGGCAGATCACGACTTTGGGGTAAGTGAGTGGTGGGCATTTGAGGACAAGGTGGCCTCGCCTCATTCAGCTGCAAGTTGTATGTGTCAGCATGGGGGAGCATGGGTTGATCCTGTCCCTCATCAAGGACCCCTGGCAGATCACGACTTTGGGGTAAGTGAGTGGTGGGCATTTGAAGACAAGGTGGCCTCGCCTCATTCAGCTGCAAGTTGTATGTGTCAGCATGGGGGAGCATGGGTTTGGGTATGTACTAATGTGCATGGGGTATTGGGGGGCTGTCTCTGGTGGGTGCTGTGGGTTCAAGTGGGCTTTGGGCACTGTGTGGTATGTGGCCCAAGCTGCTGGGGATTGGAACCCCAAGCCTCTCCCAGGCAGCTGCATGGGGTGCAGGACTGCTAGGGTCAACTGCAAATTAGCCAGGCTGGCATTAAATGCCTTTGCTGCTTCTCTCCTCTCCTCCTATCTCTCCCTACCCTCCCGAAAATCAACAACTGTGTCAACAGCGGGGTGATTGTGCTTGGCCGGCAGCCTCCGGGGCTGCCAGGACTGGGCAGGTGCTGGCAGAGGCTGCTAGAGCCCCCTCTGGGAGCAGGCTGGGCCTGGCTGCCAGGGCTGCAGGATAAACAAGGCCGCACACAGGCAGGGCCGGGGAGGGAGGCCACAGGCGGGCAGGAGGGCAGAACAGGTGTCTCAGGAGCTCTGTAGACACAAAGGGCCTGTTGTCTCCTCCTCCCTGGCCCCAGAGAGCAGCCCCCTCTCCTCCCTCCTCTCAGGCCCCACCCAGCGACCAGTGACCAGGTCAGCCAGGAGGTGCTCCCTTGCAGACTCCCCCTGCCTCTTGGTGTTTGTTTTTCCTTGCTCGAGACAGAAGTAAATCAGTCCACATGGAGGTGGAGCACATTAGCCTGAGAGGCAGGAGACCAGCTTTTGAACAAATCCACTGGCCTTGAGGCCTTTGTGGGTCTCAGTTTCCCTTCTGGAAAGACAGCAAGATCACTCACCCCTGCTGGGGCAGCCAAGCAAGAAATGGATGGGAGATGGGAAAAGCACCTGGAGCTTTTTTTTTGAAGAATGAAGCATTGAATGTCCGGAGCAATGGAAGGTATGGTGAGAAGTATGGAGATCTGGGAATTCCAGATGAAATTTGGGGCTGGAGGTGGCCAGGGGTTGGTGACATTCTCCTCCCTTCTTACCTATTTATAAAACAAATCTTTACTGAGCACCTACTGTGTGCCAGACATTGCACTAGGGACTGGGGAGGCAATGGAGAATAGCATAGTATCAGCACAGACAGGCAGCCTCTAGAGCCAGACTGCCTGTGAGATCTTGGGTAAGTAACTTAACCTCCCTGAGTCTTGGTTTCCTCATCTGTAAAACGGGAGTGATAACAATAATACCTGCCTCATGATCCCGGGGCTGTTGTGAAGAGGTGTAAATGTGTGAACAGATGTAAAACAGTGCCTGGCATATTGTATTTTATTGTCCCTGTCCCTGAGAGATAGGGACAATCAGAGCCTGGGAGGTGGACAGGTAAATAGATAATTGTAGCCAATTAAGTACTAGAGACCATTGAAGTTGAGGTCTCCAGAATGTCCTGGAGGAATAATCAACCCTTCTAAGATTGTTCAGGGAGGGACTTATAAAAGAGGGGTGGGTGACATTTGAGCTGGGTTTTGAGTGAGGTGTAGGAGTTTGCTGGTAAAGAATGGAGGAAGATGAACTGGCCAGCCACCAAAAAAAAAAAAAAATTAAGAATGTGCAAAGGGCCTTCTAGGCTAGACAGGGGTACCAGGAGAGCTAGACCCCCTAAGTATGAAAGTGCATGTCTGTGCCCAAAGTACAGGTTTTTCATGAGGGCCACAGCTGAGGTGTGGCCTGGGCCGGGCATGAAGGGACTGCTCAGCGTGCCAAGGAGCTTGAGCGCATCCCCAGCCTTTGGTCAGTCACTCCGGGTCAGGCTCCAGTTTCAGTCACTCAGTATCTTTCTTCTCTCTCTCCTCCCCACTCCATTACATTATGAATAGATCAGCCTCCCTCACTCTGGAATATTCCTTGATTTACAGAGAGGCAGGATAGTTTTGTGAAAACACCATGTGGTGTTAGATTCAGAAAGTTCTAGATTTGAAGCTTCTGGATTTTGAATCTTGATACCAGGCCGTTTACTGAATGTCTTTGAACTTCATTTTCCTTATCCACAGAATGGGGTAATGGCATCTCCCCTGCGGCAGGGTGATTGTGAGGATTAGAAAAAAACGTGTGTCAGTTGCACAGTAAACAGTAGCGGTGTGATCTGGCCCCCGTCCTAAACCTACCTGGGCCTCGTCTCTATGTCTGTAACAAGGAGACAATGGTCTGTCTCCTTCCTTCCGTGATCTCTGTAGAGGTGACGGGCCAGGCTGCTTGTTGTCTGGGTAGATAAGTCAGGCCAGGAAGCCCAGGAACTCTGGCCTCCTACAGAGGGGGAGATGCTTGCCTTCCCAGGGGCACCAGCTGGCCCTGCTAGGGGGTCGTGGAGGGAACCTGAGTCCACGGTGGCTCAGTCAACTGTTCCAGGACCCTTCCCATGGCTGCTCAGGTGCTGCTCCCTGTGCATCAGGCAGGAGGGCACCCTGTCCTGCCGTTCCCACGGGGGTGAAGCCCTTCAGCATCCCCTGCTGCCCATGCTACCAGCATGTTTGAGGGCTGCTGGGTCACTGGACCCATGGGTGCCAGAGGAGACCAGGGCCCTGGTCTAGCTTCTGCTGCTGACTTGTGTGCCCTTGGGCTGTCACTTAGCCGCTTGCCTCACTTTTCCCATCTGCAACTTGGGAGGGGCCATTTTGACTCCTGCAGAGATAAAATGAGAATTCTAGGTTGCTGTGGAAATAGACGGTTAGATGAGGATGATGACAACCACCCTGGCAGTTTTTGCTGCAGTTTCAAAATCCAAATGTAGAGTCAGATACTTCACCACAATCCCTACAGCTGCACTTTGCTGTGCCCTCCACGGAGTGCCTTGGTGAGGCTTATCTCAGGGCTGCCCACAAAACCTTGCAAGATAGAAAGGGCAGAGAGCATCTCCTCCCCCATTCTGTGGATGAGGAAACAGATTCAGACATGTGGACTCGTCTAGGTGTGGGGTCTTCCAGAGTTCCACCTGGCTGTGGATCTGCGTGGAGGAGGCTGGTGCACATGGCACGTCTGATCCCTGCGTAGAACCAATCTGCGACAGCCCCCTCTAGGATCCTGCTGCAGAGTCCCCTCGCCTGCCCTGGCATCTTGACATTGGTTTTGAGCAACTGGTGATGGGAAGGGCTAGGCGCATTGAGGAGTGTCTGGAGCCCATCGTGTCTCCTGACAATCTCAGGAAGTCCATCCCAAGGATGGAGGAGGCTGGTGCACATGGCACGTCTGATCCCTGCGTAGAACCAATCTGCGACAGCCCCCTCTAGGATCCTGCTGCAGAGTCCCCTCACCTGCCCTGGCATCTTGACATTGGTTTTGAGCAACTGGTGATGGGAAGGGCTAGGGGCATTGAGGAGTGTCTGGAGCCCATCGTGTCTCCTGACAATCTCAGGAAGTCCATCCCAAGGCCAGATCTGGAAGGACCTGTGCCTTGCAGAGGTCCCCATTCTCTACCCCTCTTCCCTCACTTGCCGCTTTGGCCGTGCCCAGTGTGGACGTAGCCCCATTTTCTCTTCCTCCCCTGCAGTTGCACTTCTCAGGTGGCCACAAGGTAAGCTGAGGCTAGGAGAGGGGCTGGTGCAAAGGGGAATGCTGTAAGTAGGGCCGGGGACACTTCACCTAGCCAGTGGTCATATGGCTTCCTAGGTAGCCCTGAAAACTGCCTGAGTAGGAGAGGCAGAAAGGGTAGCAGGGACACTTGGAATGTTCCAGGGGCCTTGTCCATATTTACATGCGATTTGCATATAACCAATACATTGAACACAATTTTATAATCCATCTCCGGGCGCATTCAGATTTGCCTTTTACTGTTGTTACTGTTCTTTCCAGAGATGGCTGCTTCTGCCTTTTTGCTCATGTCTGTGCCTTCTCACTCCTGTCCCATTCCCCCCGACCTCTCTGAGGGCAGATGACTGGGAACAGAGTCAGCTTGGGGTCGTTCCCGCTATTGATGGAATCATGGAATCCAACCACCGGGGGTCAGCACAGAGGGCTGGACCAGCTGCCACGTGCTGTTCATTAACAGGAACACACAGGCCCGACCTTGCCACCCCACCGGCCACCTCACCTGTGTTAGGGACCAGGGCACCTTCATGTGTAGGTGCAGGTGCACTGTGCTAGGCACTCAGCAGATGTCCACATAAATGTGAGGATAAAGCAAAGTTAGAGATAGAAGGAGCACTGAAAAAGATATGCCATACAGGCTGCCTGGGGCCTGGCTTTGGTGCCCATGAAGGGAGAGGCTAGTGGGCAGAAGGGAGCCTCTGGTGGTCCTGTGGGTGGGAGGAATCAATTTCCCTCTCGTGACTGTGGCCTAAGGAGGCATTTCTGTCTCTTCTCAGCCTTGCAGGAAATATTCGTAGTGTTGAGGATGAGAGGAACAGAAAGGAAGAGCCAGGCTGTCTATTATTTTTTTTTCAGATTGAGACTCTGTTATTAGCAATTTATGACATCCGGGTCTCAAGCCAAGCACATTCTGTTCTCCAGTGTTGGGGGACATGGCAAGAGGCAGGACAGGAAAGAGGACTCGGCTCACAACTTTGTGATTGGCTGCGTGGTGTCTTCGACTGTGCTAGGGGACTGTTTCAGCACGGGCCAGTCTGAGCCCAGCCTTGTGTGGGGAGGCGCCCTCCTGGAGGGCATGGCATTCCCACCGGGCCCAAATGGCCCCGGGAAGCAGGGTGAGTGGCCTCCCTCCCACACTCATGTCCAATGGGCCTTGGGCTTCAGATTTCTCTCTGTGAAATGGGGTCAGGGCAGTGATGCTTGGAACGGAATGGTAGAGTCTCATGAGACAGCAGGGCCGGGGAAGACCCCCACAAAGAAAAAGAGAGCAGCTGTGTGAAAGAACCCCGGAAGAGGGGTAGTGGGCGAGATGACAACCCCCGTGGAAAGAATGGTGCCCGAGCAGAACAACCCCCTTTCTGCAAAAGTGCTGAGCTGGCGGAATGTTGCTCAGTAGTCGCAAGATCGGGAGGTGCATAGAGCCGGGTAGGCGCCTGGGCTGTGCGTGTGCAGGCTGTCGTGAGAGGGTCCCGGAAGACAGCAGAGAGGGCAGGGGCAGCACCCATGGCACCCCCCCCACCCCGCTGGCCTCCACGCTTCCCAGCGCTCATCACTCGTCCCCGTTCCTGGAGGCAAGTCTCCTGCTGCCATCCGCCCCTCATGTAAGTTGGTCTCATTCTCCTTCGTTTTCCCCTCATTTTCCTCCGAACCTTGACTAGAAGTAGCTACATCATCCTGTCTTCAAGACGCTGTCATTCCCCAGAGGGCCATGGTGTCAAAGGGCAGGGTGCTCTGGTGGTGGGAACTCTGCGTAAGTTGGTCTCATTCTCCTTTGTTTTCCCCTCATTTTCCTCCGAACTTTGACTAGAAGTAGCTACATCATCCTGTCTTCAAGAGGCTGTCATTCCCCAGAGGGCCATGGTGTCAAAGGGCAGGGTGCTCTGGTGGTGGGAACTCTGAAAGGGTCAGGCATGGTGGTGCCTGATCCCTGGGCCTCTGCCTCGTGGCTGGGCTTCTGGAGGGAGCCCAGGCTGCTTTGGTGGCTTCTTGCACCCCAGCCACATGTCCAAACTTGGTGCCAGTGGATAGTTGTTGAAGGGCAGATTCACCGGAAGGAGAAGAAGCTCTGGTGGGACTCCTGGGAGAGCCAGCACAGAGATGGCATGCGTCGGGTGGGTGGGGAGAGGGGCGTCAGGCAGGGAGAGCATGGGCCTGCTTTCCAGTTGGGAGGTTTGGACTATTCTCTTATTATCTTCCACATAGAACTGACAGCCACTAACCCTGAGGCTGGTTACTTGGCCTCTGTTCTCTGGGTTGACATCCTCTTCCCTGGTCAGCTCAAGGCTCTTGCCCGAGGCTCATGAAAGGTTGAACTCTGAGATTCAGTTCTGCACAAGTAAGTTCAGTAGGTGTGTATGAGCCTGGAGTCTGGACCCAGCACCGGACTGTAGGCTCCAGTCACAACCCCTTGTGTTTAGTGAAGACCAGCATTTTATAGGACATCTTGGGCCAGGTGCTGTAAGGAACAGTGGTCCCTGAGCTGCCAGCCCAGAGGTTGAGGAGCCCTGCTGGAATGGGAAGGGGTGGTGTTAGCTTGGATTGCAGTTAGGTGGAGACCACCCAGGTCAGAGGGAACTTTGGACATGGGCCCAGGAGCTAGGACTTGTTGACCATGGGGAACCAGAGGTTGTTTCATAGAACTTTTAGAATGGGTGGATTATTCATTCAGGCTGAAGCATCTCTCTCATTGTCCTGTGAAAAATTCCAACAGAACCCTGTTCTTTTCCTTTCCATTCAGACATTTTTGCTGCTTTCAAATCCTGAGGAACAGCCTGGTAACTGAGACAGCTTTCCCTTCCCTGCCAGGGCTAGCAGGCTTTTGGAGTGTGGGTTCGAGGCTGGCAGTCCTGGGAGACAGGAGGCTTTACCCTGTCTGCCATGAGCCTCACTGCCCACGGCTGTGGTCCCACCGGGGCCCAAGTGACTGAGTGTGGAAATCCAGCATGTGCAATTTCCCAATGAACCGGCAAATTTATATCGTTTGGAATTGAGAGTATTGAGCTCTAGGTGCCTTTTGAAAAGGCAGTGGTTTAGAATATTTTTGAACAGATGAGGTACTCAGGGAATGGATATGCTTCGTCAAGTGAAAAGCACTGGGTGAGGCTGGGAGACAGGAGACCAGTCCCTGCCCTCAAGGAGGCTCTAACCTGTCTGGAGAGGGGAAAACAGCTGCATCGTAGGAACAAAGCTGCTTTCCCTTCTTGGGCTGAGAGGCAGTGTGTGAGGTGGAGTCACACAGGGTTTGAGTCCTGGCTCTGCTGCTTCTTAACTGTGATTTCTGGCAAATGCCAGGACTTTCTTAAAGCCTAGTTTTTTCACTCACAAAGTGGGAAACGTACTTTATGAGGTTAAAAGGGTTCAATGAAGCAATGTATATGCTGTAGTGCTTACTGCAGGGCCTGGCGTATAGGAGGCTCCAGCGAGTGGGAGCTGATATTAGTACTGTGGCCACTGTCATGATGGTTGTTGAGGCTTGTCCTGGGGCAGGGATGGCGCACTGCCCTGGGGCCTGCCTGGATGTGGGGGACAGCCCGTCCCTGGGGTCATGAGCATAGCCTCTGTAGGACCTGGGAAAAGAGAAGTGTGTGGTGGGGACAGACGTTGTTCTCTCAGCCTCCCGCAATATTCCTTCTTCAGTTGTAACCCACGGATGTGCTGTGCGGCCGCGGCCAAGTTACTTACCCTCTCTGTGCTTCAGCTTCTTCCTCTGTAAATGCCACTGATAATAATGCCCATATGTGGAGAGTAGTACATTAAAAGGATTACATAAAAAGCATCTAGAACAGAGTCTGGCATGTGTGGATCTTAGGTGTTTGCTAGTGTTATTATATGTTGCTGTGTTTATTCTGTGTGACTATTCTGTTATAAGAGTGGCCAGTTTACTCAAAGAAACAAAAGCGAGAACTGCTGTCCCACGTGTTCCAGCAGCTTGGGACAGGGGTAGGGATGTGGGGTGGAGGTGGGCTGGGGCGTGGACCCATGATGGTCCCAGGAAGCAGCCCAGAAAAGGGAAAGAATTGTTTTTCACGTGCTCGCTGCAGGCAGGGCACTGCCAGGTATGACCAAAATGACAGTCTGGCTCAAAGCTTGCTGCCTTTTCTTCTTTCTACCCTAAACTGGTCACTAAAGGGGACAGCTCTACACCAAGTAGGACTGAGTCTTGTAAAACTGATGGAATTCACATATATAGCTGAGATTGCTTGGAGGCATGAAACCACCACATTCACAAAAAGCAACTGCTGGTGAATTTTAATAATTCATAATAATAAACAGCCTTTAACTAACCTTTGGACTCAGGGTGCTCCAGACACTGCCTGCAGGAATCTGGCAGGAAGTGAAGGCAGCATGGGTGTGTGGGGTGAGGCGGTGACCGAGGCAGGCAGGGAGAGACCTTGTCCGATGGCTGTCCCCTCCACACCCAGCTCCCACAGGCAGAGAGGGTTAATTGGGGTTTGGAGTGCCCATGGGAAGTAGGCTCTTCTCAGAGATCCCTGTGCTGGGGTCTTGGACCGAGGCGGTGACCGGAGGCAGGCAGGGAGAGACCTTGTCCGCTGGCTGTCCCCTCCACACCCAGCTCCCACAGGCAGAGAGGGTTAATTTGGGTTTGGAGTGCCCATGGGAAGTAGGCTCTTCTCAGAGATCCCTGTGCTGGGGTCTTGGACTGGGAGTCAGGCAGACCATAAGTTGGATTCCACCTTCACCCCTTCCTCATCTATAAAATGGGTTTTGCCGCTGCAGAAAATATCTTTGAAGTGCCTAGCTTGTTGTGATCCCTCAATAAATGGCAGGCGCCATCATCGTCTTTCTGTTGAACTTCGAGATGTGGCCTGCCCTGGGCTACAACCTGAAGGTGGAAATCAGGGGCTTAGCAACACTTTTATTTCCACAGCATCAAAGGCCTGGGAGTCCTCCCACACCTATAATTTTATCTCTGGGAGAAGAAGTAATAATCCACCCCAGGTACAAATGGAAAAATGGAACCTGGAAGGTTGGGCGGTTTGTCCCAGGCCCCAGAGTGAGTTAAAGGTGTCCAAATCCCTTACACGTGAAGAGGCCTTTATAAATCAGCAAGTGTATAAAGTACTTTGACATTTAGAAAATAACTGCTGATGGGGCCGGCCCGTGGCTCACTTGGGAGAGTGTGGTACTGACAACACCAAGTCAAGGGTTAAGATCCCCTTACCGGTCATCTTTTTTAAAAAAAAGAGAAAGAAAGATAGTAACTGCTGAGGCTCCTGGTGATCTGGTGAGTCCCAATTTACAGATGGGAAAGCTGAGGCTGAGAGAACTTGAGAGACTTGCCCAGGATCGCACACTGAGTTTGTGGCAGAGTCAGGGCTCAGACTTCCACTGTTCACCCACAGTTTTCACCTGGGCCCTTCTAGACCCTCTTTGCCATTATTTTTTCCCTTTCTACAGGTAGGTCTGTTAGGGTGGATAGTCAGGAGCCGGGAGGGAGAGAGTTAAATTCTTCCTAAGCGGCAGCGATGGTTTTGAGCTGGGCTCCTCCAGTGACCCCATCACTGACCCCCTTCCCCTGGGTCAGGTCTGTAGGCGATGGGGGAGGGAAGCAGCTCAGTGAGCTCTAATGGCCCAGTGGGGGCAGAGGGAGGGCCTGGGGAGGGGACGCTCATCTCTCTCCTTCTGTGGACAAAGATGAACAAAGATGCTGGTGGCTTTTTCAGTCTCTGTAAGAAATCCCTTAGGGTGGGCCGCCATCAGTGTGGCCTGCACTTTTAATCAAGCCACGGAGCACAGGCAACTCTTGTAGACACAGCATATCCTCTGATGTGTTCTTGGTTAAGTGGGAACTGGGATCATCTTTACCAGTAAAGTGCCAAGTGGAAAAGCAGAAAATGGAAACATCAAATGAACCTTAGGGCTACTGGGACTTTGGGGCCAGCCTGTCAATCGTTGAGGAGGAAGAGTATGATTTGGGTGGCCCAGAGAAGCCAGTGTCTGTGACCTCAAGTGGATTATTCCCTGCAGACTGGGAAGGCTGCCCACTTCCCCCTCCTCTGCCTGAGTGGCCCCCGCCCCATCACTCCCCTCTATCAACTCAGCCCTCTGGCTTAGAGCTTCAGTCTGGACCATTGTCCCTTGTCCTCTGTGGCTCTGGGATGTAGAGCAACTCGCCCGGGATTGTATAGCAAGTCTGGGGCAGAGCTGTTCTGGAAACCAGTGCTTGCCTTGGAAACCACCCCCCTAAGGAGGACTTTTGAGGGGAAAGGATTTCCAGGAAAGCTGAGGAACCCATTTTATGGGAAAACAAAATCTCTTTCTCTGTCCCCATCTCCCTGCCACCCCAGGTCCCTTGAACTCCCTGTTGAAAAATCCTAAATACACGTTGCCTCTCGGTTGCGGGTGGAAGCTTTTAATTGTTCGTAGAGGTAGAGGCGAGAGAGGCCATGAGGGGAGGCCTTCTAGCTGGTGGGGCAGGTCTGGCACTGTCTGGCGCTGGCTGTTTCTAGACACTTCAATTAGTGACGTTAATTATGGCCTTGTGAGCCTCCAGCCCTGCTGCCATCCCCACCCCCGCCCCGTCAGACGTAGTCACCAGTCTGTGAGTCTGTGTTTATGGTTTCGCCTCTGCCCATCTGCAGATGAAAGGTGCCCTGAAAGTGGAGATTACTAGCAGTTTCATGGTCCCCATCTTTTTTATTAAACCATTTTTTTTCCCCCTTTTTGTCTTTTTTCATGTCCGGCAACGGATCGCAACCCTCAGTGTCGCTTCGCCTCTGCCCATCTGCAGATGAAAGGTGCCCTGAAAGTGGAGATTACTAGCAGTTTCATGGTCCCCGTCTTTTTTATTAAACCATTTTTTTTCCCCCCTTTTTATCTTTTTTCATGTCCGGCAACAGATCGCAACCCTCAGTGTCGCGCCCGTACCAGACCGGGACCGGCAACGGGATCGCAACCCTCGGTGTTGCTCCTGCACCTTGCTCAGCCAGTGAGCGGGACCCGGTCTGTATGTGGGATCCGAACCCTCGGCGGGAGCGCCACTGCACTCCCAAGCGGCGCACTGTAGCAGTGCGCCACCGGGCCGGCCCCTTTATTAAACCATTTTTAAGTGTGCAGTTCAGGGGCATTAAGTCCATTCACATTGCTGCTCAGCCGTCACCACCATCCATCCACAGAGCATTTTCATCGTTCTAAACTGAAACTCATACAGAGTTTATTTGAACAACAGCTCTCCATTCCCCCCTCACCCCAGCCCCTGGTAGCCTCCATTCTACTCTCCGTGTCTTTAGGCTTTAACCCTTCTAAGTACCTCATGTAAGTGGAATCATACAATATTTGTCCTTTCATGTCTGGCTGTTTCACTTAGCATGATGTCCTCAAGTTTCACCCATGTGGTAGCATGTGTCAGAATTTCCTTCCTTTTTAAGGCTGATAATATTCCATTGTATGTATATGCCCCATTTAGTGGGTCCATTCATCCATCGTTGGAGACTTGGGTTGTTTCCATCTTTTGGCTAGTGTGAGTGCTTGTTGCTGTGAGCATGGATATACAGGTATCTCTTCAAGACCCTGCTTTCAATTTTGAGGGTGTATACCCAGAAGTGCAATTGCTGGATCATATGGTACTTCTATGTTTAATTTTTCGAGGAGCTGCTGTACTGTTTTCCACAGCGGCTGCACCCTTTAACATTCCCACCAGAAATTCTCCGTATCCTTGCCAATACTTTTTTTCTTTTTCTTGGATAATAGCCATCCTAATGGGTGGAATCTCATTGTGACTCTCCATCTTTTTAAGGGGAAGTCAAGGCCTGAGAAATGCTGAGACATGCCTCCCCATTGCAGAAGCAGTCTGGGCTTGGGCCCAAGCTTCCTTGCCCCGGTCCTGGCCTCTATCCTCCATCCTGAACCCCCTATTTTGCTACTTTTGTCCCCAGCCTGTCAAGAGGAGGCAAGTGAGGTCCACTGACTGTCAGGGCCCCCTACCTTCCCACGTGTCAAAGCAGGAAAATGGCTGTGACTCGGCAGAGGTAGATAACCTTGGGTTGATGGGAAATGGGTGACTTTTTTTGTCTTTTCTAAATTATCCTAAATTTTGCAGATTTTCTAGAATGAGCATACATTCCTTTCATATGCAGAAAAAATTTTGATAAGAAAATAAGAGTGACTGCAGCCATTCATTAGGCATATGTGTTGCAAGGGCTCACATCTCTGCTCGATGCTCTCTAGAGTTCAGGGGTGAATGTGAAGCTTGTGGGGCAGGAGTGGAGGTGTGGGGACAGGTGGCATGGAGGACCAGCCA
Source organism: Galeopterus variegatus (assembly GCF_000696425.1). Taxonomy (NCBI): domain Eukaryota; kingdom Metazoa; phylum Chordata; class Mammalia; order Dermoptera; family Cynocephalidae; genus Galeopterus; species Galeopterus variegatus. The sequence goes on from NW_007744209.1 coordinate 16,532, forward strand.
GAGAACAGAGGGCAAGTGAGAAGTGGAAGGGAGGTCGGGCGCCGGGGCAGCCCTGTGCCCTCCGAATGCTGCTCCTCGTTCACATGGAAGATGCTGTGGGTAGGACTCTGGATTGGAATCACCTTATCTCTGCAAGTAGTGCAGGCAGGCCACATCGAGCTCCCCTGCTGCATTTACTCCTGTGTGGCCGGAAAGAGTGGTGAAGCCTGTAGCCTGTGAAACAAGAATTTTCTGCCCCAAGTTTGCCTTGACATCTCTTGCATCAACTGAACCAGGACTAAGGGCCTGGTTCCCTGGATCCCCCATCATAGGAGCAGCACTGGCCCAGCAAAGGTGGAGGGCCGGGGGCCGGCAATTCAGGCTCCAGGAGATGACCTTCCATGGCTCTTGGGACCTCTGATGAGTGGGAGAGAAGCCAGTATAATCCACCACTTAAAAGAAGAGACTCATCAGCCAGTCTCTGGGTTCAGTTTCTTGGTTGCCACTCACTAGCTGTGACCTTGGGCCATGGCTTAGCCTCCTTAAGCCTCTGTGTCCTCATTAGTAAAACAGAGAAAATTAGTAGTAACTATGTCACAATTCTTTTTTTTTTT